>NC_037672.1:17046881-17102635 GCF_003255815.1 Theropithecus gelada | reverse complement strand
TTGCAGCACTATTCACAATAGCAAAGACTTGGAATCAACCCAAATGTCCATCAGTGACAGATTGGACTAAGAAAATGTGGCACATATACACCATGGAATACTATGCAGCCATAAAAAAGGATGAGTTTGTGTCCTTTGTAGGGACATGGATGCAGCTGGAAACCATCATTCTTAGCAAACTATCACAAGAACAGAAAACCAAACACCGCATGTTCTCACTCATAGGTGGGAACTGAACAATGAGATCACTTGGACTCAGGAAGGGGAACATCACACACCGGGGCCTATCATGGGGAGGGGGGAGGAGGGAGGGATTGCACTGGGAGTTATACCTGATGTAAATGACGAGTTGATGGGTGCAGCAGACCAACATGGCACAAGTATACATATGTAACAAACCTGCACATTATGCACATGTACCCTACAACTTAAAGTATAATAATAATAAATAAATTTAAAAAAAAAAAAAAAAAAAGAAGAAAGAAACTTTTAAAGACCCAAATACCCAAAACCACAACAGGGCAAAGCTCCCTTCCTGGCTGTGACAATACCCCAGCAGTCACACAATTTGGTTCCCAGAGCTAGCTAACCATTTGGGACCCCTCAAAACCAATATTCTTTAAATATTCATCCAACAGTTATTTGGTAAAAGGAGGAAAAAAAATAAAATTATATTAAAATACAATTATATGTATATAACATTATATAATTTAAAAAAGAAATCAATTTACTTACTAATTTATTGACACCGTCAAATTCAGTTATAGCCAGAGAAAAAACTAGGGAGAGGGAGCAGAGATAAAACATTTCCTCACTTTTTTGTAATACTTGTTCTCTCTCCAGTTTTCTTTTTTAAGTTGTTTGGAAGGGGAATATTTTTAAAAGTCTGAGGACACATATTTAAGGGCTTGAAATTTTGGTAATAACATAGAACACAGACTCTTGCATTTCAGTTACAGAATTTTTGCTGGGTCTGTAGACTTTAAATCACTGCTATTGTACATGCATCCAAGAAGACAGATCATAGTACAAACACACACACACATACACAAATACACACATATGTACACACTGGGAGACCAGGTGTACTATCTATTTTGGCAAGAGAGAAAATACTATATTTTGCTAATTTATTTCAGATATGTTTGCCTCTTTTTTGATCAGCAACCCTGGAAACTCTCCACTTGCTGCTCCTCCACCCAGCCTTGCTCCTGCCCTCCTGCTGATCTCCCAGCCTGGGACAGAAGAGGCTCTCCAGGGCTGTGTTCTTCAGCTCAGGTTTGCTGATGCTGCAGCAATGCATGGGGCTCTTCAGGCAGTGGCCAAGCAGGCACCTTGGGGGAGCGGCTACACTGACCCCACTGGCAAATGAAATGATGACTTCACTTTAACCCTGAAGCTGTTATACAGAGAAAGCTTGGAGCCTGACTAGAGCCAAATAAACGCTGGCTTGAATCACCACACATTCTGTGCTGTTCGTGCAACCCTCAGCAAGTACATGATCCTTCTGAGCCCTAGATGCTCATGTGTAAACTAATGAAACCTTGCCTGAGGAAGGCATGTAGCCAGTTTCTCGCCTTGGGATAAAAAAATCTGTTCATGAGTCCTATTTGGAGATCTGGCATCTGTGCTATTGGTAAGCAGCAAGTCAAATTCTGTAAACAACGCCATCCCTGAATGACAATTTCACTTTTACTCCACTTCCTCTAGTCTCTGCTCATCTTAGTCTTAACAAGTGGCATGTCAACTTACTAACTAAAACAGCTGGATATGTGATGATTTTAGAAAAGTTTGTTTCCCCACCCAGATAAATATCTACTTCATGGGATCTTAAGGGAGAAAATGAAATGACATGTAATTCTCCTAAATTCTATATGACATACATTTTCTATTGTGGTAATAAAAACCATAACATAACATTTGCCATCTTTACCATTTTTTAATGTATAGTTCGGTAGTGTTAAGTGTATTTATATTGTTGTGAAACAGATCTCTAGAACTTTTTCATTTCGTGAATCTGAAACTCTATATCCATTAAACAATAATTTCCTTTTTTCCCTCCCTTCTGCCCCTGGAAACCACCATTCTACTTTCTGTTTCTAAAAATTCAACTACTTTAGATATCTCATATAAGTAGAATCACACACTATCTGTATTTCGTGACTAGCTTGTTTCACTTAGCACAATGTCCCTCAAGTTTTATTCTGTGATTGGATTTTCTTCATTTGAAGGCTGCATAATATTCTATGCATGTATACAATACATTCTGTTTATCTGTTCATACATCAAGAGTTGCTTCTTGGATAAAACTCCAGCATATGCGTAGTCCACAGGGCTTGACACAGCAACAGCTGCACTGGAGCACAGCCAGGGATACCCATCCCCCAAGTCTCAGCACACTCCTCTAGGTGACTTTGGCCTTTGTTGACTGTTGGACCTGAACAGAGAAGGGAAGTCTTGCCCATGGGATGTAGCCAGTCTGTTCTGAGCACCCTCTATCTGCTGGCCTCTTCCAAGGTCCCTACCTGGCCACTCCCATTTGCAATGCATCCTGAGATGTCCAACTGGGGTGCTTCCTGATGGCCATTGCCATAACTCCTTTGCTGTAAGACCCTGCCTAACCATCGGAGAACTTAGGCAGAGAGGGCCCCACTGACATGCACCCACCCACAGCCTCCTCTTACTGCTTTACCAGTGTGTGTTCACAACCTCACCACCCTATTGCCACCAGTGCACACAGGCACAAACCTCACCATCACCAACCCCCACCACCAACATACGCACTCACACCTTGCTGTGCCACCACTGCTGCTAGAGCATACACATGCACGGACACAACCATATTGCTGCCACCAGCTCAAGTGTGGATGCCACCATTTCTCCCTGACAGGATGCACACCCACTATTGTGCCACTGCCAGCATGCACACACTCCACTGAGTCACTGTCATTGCCAGCACACACACAGACACCACCACATCACCATTGCCAGCACATGCACACAGACCCTGCAGCCCCACCATCCCTGGCACTCATACATATGTGCAGACCCTGGCACACCTCTGCCACTGGAGCACACACACATATGGAACTCACTGCCACATGTGTGGCACATGCACCAACAAAGCACTTTTGCCAGCAACCCCCATTGGAGTGTTGTTGCCAGTCCACCAGGAACACCTTGGCCCCTCCAGCACAGCAGGTGCATAACCTCAAGGGGTCAGAGAACAAAGTTGTGGTCCCAATAACCGTCCTCTAAGGTTAGAGCATGTAGCCCAGGGGTGCAGAACTAAGCCTTGGCCCCCAGAAATCATCCAGAAAATGAAGCCAGTAGACTAAACCCAGCTTATATGACAATCAAACCTCAAGGGCACCAAAGGACATAAAAGAAAAAAAAAAGCACATCCGAAGGAGAGCAACTCCAAGATCTGGGCCCACACAGATGAGAAAGAGCTAACACAAGAACTCTGGCAACTCAAAAAGCCATAGTGTTTCCTTACCTCCAGATGACTACCCTAGCCCCCCAACAATGGCTTTTAACCAGGCTGAAATAGTATACATAGAATTGAGAATCTGGAAGGCAATGAAGATCATCAAGATTAGGAAGAAAGTTGAAACCCAATCCAAGGAATCTAAGAAATCCAATAAAATCATTCAAAAAGTTAAAGGTGAAAGAGCCATTTTAAGAAAGAACCAAACTGATATGATATGGCTGAAAAACTCACTACAAGGTTTTCATAATAAAATCTGAAGCATTAACAGCAGAGTAGAACAAGCTGGGGAAAGAATCTCAGAGCTCAAAGATTGATTTCGCAAGTTAACTCCGTCAGACAAAAATAAAGAAAAAAGAACAAAGAAGAATGAACAAAACAAGAAATATGGGATTATATATAAGAGATCAAATCTACCAATCATTTGTGTACCTGAAAGAGAGTGAGAGACCAAGCAACTTGGAAAATATATTTGAGGATATTGACCATGGAAATTTTCCCAACCTTGCTAAAGAGATTGACATTCAAATTCAGGAAATTGATAGGACCCCTGTGAGATAATATACAAAATGACCATTCCCAAGACACATAGTCATCAGATTCTCCAAGGTCAGTGTGAAAGAAAAAAAATTAAAGGCACCTAGATAGAAGGGGCAGGACATCTACAAAGGGAACCTCATCAGGCTAACAGCAGACCTTTCAGCAGGAACCCTACGAGCCAGAAGACAGATTGGGGGCCTATATTCAGCATTCTTAAAGAAAAGAAATTCCAACCAAGAATTTCATGTACAGCCAAGCTAAGCTTCATGAACAATGGAGAAATAAAATTCTTTTCAGACAAGCAAATGCTAAGTGAATTCATTAACACCAGGTCTGCCTTACAAAAGGTCCTTCACAGAGTGCTAAATATGGAAAGGAAAGACCATTATTGGTCGACAAAAACATATTTCAGTACATAGATAATTGACACTATGAAACAAGAATACAATCAAGTCTGCATAACAATCAGCTAACAACATGATGACAGGATCAAATCCACAAATATCAATATTGACCTTGAACATAAATGGGCTAAACACCCCATTAAAAAGCATGGAGTGCTGGGTGCGGTGGCTCACACCTGTAATCCCGGGCATGGGAGGCCAAGCTAGGCGGATCACGAGGTCAGGAGATCAAGACTATCCTGGCTAACATGGTGAAACCCCGTCTCTACTAAAAATAAAAATAAAAAAATCAGCCGGGTGTGGTGGCACATGCCTGTAGTCCCAGCTACTCGGGAGGGCGAGACAGGAGAATCACTTGAACCTGGGAGGTGGAGGTTGCAGTGACCCGAGATCGTGCCACTGCACTCCAGCTTGAGTGACAGAGCAAGACTCGGTCTCAAAAAAAAAAACAAAAAAAGCATGGAGTAGAAAGTTGGATAAAGAAGCAAGACCCTACTGTATTCTGTCTTTAAGAGACCCATCTCATAAGCAAAGACATTCATAGGCTCTGAGTAAAGGGATGGAGAAAAATCTACCAGCAAATGGAAAACACAAAAAAGCAAAAGTTGCTATTCCAATTTCAGACAAAACAGACTTTAAACAAACTGATTGAAAAAGACAAAAAGAGGAGTACATAATGATAAAAGGTTCAATTCAACAAGAAGACTTAGCCATCCTGAATATATATACACCCAACACAAGAGCATCCAGATTCATAAAACAAGTTATTAGAGACCTATGAAGAAACTTAGATAACCACATAATAATAGTGGGAGACTTCAACACTCTACTGACAGTATTAGACAGATCAAGGCAGAAAACCAACAAAGGTATTCGGGACCTAAACTTGACACTTAGCAAAAGGAACTAACAGACATCTACAGAACACTGCACTCAACAGCAACATAATAGACATTCTTCTCATCTGCACATGACACATACTCTAAAATGGACCATATCCTCAGCCATAAAACAATTCTCAACAAATTCAAAAAATAAACAAACCCAAATCACACTCTCAGACCACAGCACAATAAAAATAAAAATCAATACTAAGAAAATTTCTCAAAACCACACAATTACACGGAAATTAAACAAACTGCTCCTGAATGACTTAGTAAACAATGAAATTATGACAGAAATCAAGAAATTATTTGAAACCAGTGAAAGCAAAGATAACACATACCAGAATTCTACAACACAGCTAAAGCAGTGCTGAGAGGAAAGTTTATAGTGCTACATGCCCACATCAAAGTTAGAAAGATCTCAGATTAACAACCTAATATCACACCTAGAAGAACTTGAAAAACAAGAGCAGAAGAAAAGATAATAACCAAAATGAGACCTGAACTGAATGAAATTGAGATGTGAAAACCATACAAAAGATTAATAAAACAAAAGTTGGTTAATTGAGAGAATATATAAGATCGATAGACCACTAGCTAGACTATCAAAGAAAAAAAGAAAGATAAACACAATCAGAAATGACAAAGTGAACATTAACAGTCACCCCACAGAGAAACAATAGACCACTAGCTAGACTATTAAAGAAAAAAAGAAAGATAAACACAATCAGAAATGACAAAGTGAACATTAACAATCACCCCACAGAGAAACAAAAAGCCTTAGAGACTATTAGGAACACTTCCATGCACACAAACTAGAAAATGGATAAATTCCTGGAAACACATAACCTCCCAATATTAAATCAGGAAGAAATTGAAACCCTGAACAAACCAATAATGAGTGTCAACATTGAATCAGTAATAATAAAGAAAACCTACCAATCAGAAAAAGCCCTGGATCAGATGGATTCACAGTCAAATTATGCCAGATGTATAAAGAGGAGCAGGTACCAAGCCTACTGAAACTATTCCAAAAAACTGAGGAGGAGAGATGTCTCTCGAACTCATCCTAAGAAACCAGCATCATTCTGATACCAAAACTTGGCAAAGACAAAAGAAAAAAAAGTCAAATAACTCCAGACCAATATGCCCGATGAACATAGATGCAAAAATCTTCAACAAAATACTAGCAAACCAAATCCAGCAGCACATCAAAAAGTTAATCCACCAAGATCAAGTATACTTTATTTCTGGGTTGCAAGATTGGTTCAACATACACAAATCAATAAATGTGATTCATCACACAAAAAGAACTAAAAACAAAAACCACATGATCATCTCAATAAATGCAGAAAAGGCTTTCAGCAAACTTCAACATACTTTCATGTTAAAAACCTCAACAAACTAAACATTGAAGGAACATACCTCAAAATAATAAGAGCCATCTATGACAAACTCACAGCCAACATCACACTGAATGGGCAAAAGCTAGAAGAATTCCCCCTTGAGAACCAGAACAAGACAAGCAGGCCCACTTTCACCACTTCCATTCAAAATAGTACTGAAAGTCCTAGTAAGAGCAATTAGGCAAAAGAAAGAAATAAAAGACATCTAAAAGAAAAAGGATGTCAAACTACCTTGCTTTGTAGACAGTATGATTTTATACCTAGTTAACCCGACAGTCTCTGCCAAAAAGCTCCTGGATCTGATGAACAACTTAAGCAAGGTTTGAGGATACAAAATCAATGTACAAAAGTTAGTAGAAATTCTATACACCAACAACATCCAAGCTTAGAGCCAAATCAAGAACACAATCCCATTCATCACAGCCACGCAAAAAATACCTAGGAAAACAGCTAACCAAGGGGGTAAAAGATCTCTACAACAAGAATTACAAAACATTGCTGAAGAAAATGAGAGATGACACAAACAAATGAAAAAACAGTCCACGCTCATGGTAGGAAGAATCAATATTGTTCAAATGGCTATACTACAAAAAGCAATTTACAGGTTCAGTGCTATTCCTATCAAACTACCAATGACATTTTCACAGAATTAGAAAAAAGCAACTCTAAAATTCATATGGAACCAAAAACAAGAAAGAACCTGAATAGCCAAAACAATCCTAAGCAAAAAGAACAAAGCCAGAGGCAACATGCTACCCTACTTCAAAGTATACTAAAAGGCTACGGTAATCAAAACAGCATGATACTGGCACAGAAACAGACACATAGATCAATGGAACAGAATAGAGAACCCAGAAATATGTCTGCACATTTACAACCATTTGATCTTCAACAAAGCTGACAAAAAGAAGCAATGGGGAAAGGACTCCCTATTTAATAAATGGTGACGGGATTACTGGCTAGTCACATGAAAAAGATTGAAACTGGACCCCTTCCTTACACCATATACAAAAATCAACTCAAGATGCACTAAACTCTTCAATGTAAAACCTAAAACTATAAAAAAAGAAAATCTAGAAAAAAGCTTAGGAAATACCATTTAGGACATAGGTCTTAGCAAAAAATTCATGACAAAGACTCCAAAAGCAATCACAACAAAAACAAACATTGACAAGTGGGATCTAATTAAACCAAAGAGCTCCTGCACAGCAAAAGAAATTATCAGCAGAATAAACAGACAACCTACAGAATGGGAGAAAATTTTTGCAAACCATGCATCTGACAATGGTCTAATATCCAGAATCTATAAGAAACCTAAATAAATTAATAAGCAAGAAACAATTTCATTTAAAAGTGGGCAAAGAACACAAGCAGGCACTTCTCAAAAGAAGACATACATGCAGCCAGCAAGCATATGAAAAAATGCTCAACATCACTAGTCATTAGAAAAATGCAAATCAAAACCACAATGAGATACCATCTCACACAAGTCAGAATCGTTACTATTAAAAAGTCAAAAATAACAGATGCTAGTGAGAATGCAGATAAAAGAGAATGCTTACACACTGTTGGTTGGAATGTAAATTAGTTCAGTCACTGTGGAAAGCAGTTTGTAAATTTCTTGAAGAACTTAAAACAAACTGCCATTTGACCCAGCAATCTTATTACTGGGTACATACCCAAAGGAACGTAAATCTTTCTACCATAAACACATATGCACTTGTATGTTCATTGCTGTACAATAACAAAAACATGGAACAAACCTAAATGCCCATCAACGGTGGACTAGATTTAGAAAATGTGGTACATACACACCATGAAATACTGAACAGCCTTTAAAAAGCACAAAATTATGTCCTTCGCAGCAACATGGATGCAGCTGGAGGCCATTATCCTAAGTGAACTAACACAGGAACAGAAAACCGAATACTGCATATTCTCACTTATAAGTGGGAGCTAAACATGGACACAAAGAAGGAAACAATAGACACTGGGGCCTACTTGATGGCGGAGAGTAGGAGGAGAGTGAGGACTGAAAAACTACCTATCAGGTACTATGCTTATTACCTGAGTGACAAAATAATCTGTACCCCAAAGCCCTGTGACATGCAATTTACTCATAACAAACCTGCATATGTACCCCTTGAACCTGAAACAAAAATTGGAAAGAAAAATATATATATATGTGACAGAACTGAAAAAAAGAGTTGCTTCCACCTCTTGGCTATTTTAAATAATGCTGCAATGAACACGAGAATGCAGATCTCTCTTAACATACTGATTTTATATCTCTTAGATACACAGAAGTGGGATTGCTGGATCATATGGTAATTTAATTTTTTGAGGAAACTTCATACTATTTTCCCTAATGTTTACACCATTTTGCAACCCCACCAACAGTCTACAATGGTTCCAATGTCTCTACATCTTCATTAACACTTTATATTTTCTGTTTCTTTAGAGTAGTCAATTAGTGGATGTGAAGTGATATCTTACTGGGGTGTGGTTTGTTTTTTGTGCGGGGTGTGTGTGTGTTTTACAGACAGGTCTTGCTCTGTCACCCAGGGTAGAGTGCAGTGGTGTAATTACAGCTCACTGCAGCCTTGACCTTCTGGGATCAAGTCATCCTCCTACCTCAGCCATCCAAGTAGCTGGAACCACAGGCATGCACCACCACAACTGGCTAATTTCTTTAATTTTTTTGTAGAGACAGGGTCTCACTATGTTGCCTAGACTAATTACCATAGTTTTGATTTGCATTTCTCTGATGATTAGTGATGTTGAGCATCTTTTCATATGCTTATTGGCCATTTGTATATTATCTTTGGAGAAATATCCATTCAAGTCCTTTGTTCATTTTTAAATCAGATTGTATGTTTTGTTGTTGCTATTGAGTTGTAGAAGTTCTTATATATGCTGGACATTAACCCCTTATTACATATATATTTGCAAATATTTCCCCCACTTTGTAGGTTACTTCTTTACTCTGTTATCGTATCCTTTACAAAAGTTTTAAGTTCAATGTAATTCCATTTGTTTATTTTTGCTTTTGTTTCCTGTGCTTTTGGTGTCCTAGTCAAGAAATTACTGGCAAGTCCAATATTGTGAAACTACTCCTACGTTTTCTTCTAGGAGTTTCATAGTTTTAGGGCTTACATTTGGGGTTTTTTTCCATTTTTTATTGAATTTTTGTAAATGGCATAAGATAAGGATTCAACATCATTCTTTGCATGTAGGCGTCCAGTTTTTCCAACATCACTTGTTGAAGAGACTGTGCTTTCCCCACTGAGTGCTCTCAGCACCCTCATTGAAGATTGTTTTAATCTTATACATGAGGGTTTATTTCTGGGCTCTCTATTCTGTTCCATTGGATTATTTGTCTTTATGCCACTACCACACTGTCTTTATTATTGTGGCTCTGAGATGTTTTGAAATCGCAAAGTGTGAGACCTTCAATTTCATCTTTTGTTCAAGATTGTTTTGGCTATTCAGGGTATATTGAAATTCCATATAAATTTTACGATGACTTTTACTATTTCTGCAAAAATGTGATTGCTGTATTGATTGGGATTGCATTGAATCTGTAGATTGCTTTGGGTAGTATCAACATCTTAGCAGTCTAAAGTCTCCCAATCCATGAACACAAGATGTCTTCCCATTTAATTGTGTCTACTTTCATTTCAAATTTCAGCAACATTTCGTCGTTTTCAGTGTAAAAGCCTTTCACTTTGACATAAAAATTTTAAAAGTACGTGCCACAAGTTCTGAAGATTATTTGAATAAAAATCAAAACTACAGCTAAAATTAATATAAAAGAGGACAACAACACTGAAAGAAGATCAGTCTTTGCATAACATAACTAGTGGTATTTCACACTCATTTGTTCAAGAAACCTTTGTTGGTCTCTTACTATAACCACATTTACACAAAGCAGCAGGAATGCCGAGATTAACAAGACATGATGCTCACCTTCTGGAGAGAAAGGCAGGGAAGCCAACAATGAACTTACAATGACAGAGCCTTCACCAAGGTGGGTTCAGAGTTCTGTGCCGTGCAGAATAAACGGTGCGAACTGGAAGGAATGGAGTAAAGAGAAGCTTCCAGGAAGGGAGGACACCAGCGTGGAAACTTCAAACATAGGCACAAACAAGGCAAAAAAAAGCACACTTCACAAGGACTGCTAGTAACTCTGCCTTGTTTTGAAAAAGTGAGAAGACTGTAAGTAGAATGAATTTATGAACTTTGTGCAAATATCAGCGTCATGCATTCAGAGTCCAATGCAGAGTCTATATGTCTATATATAAATAGACTTTAACAATGGTAATAATTAAAATGCTTGTTAAACCCTTACTGTGTGTTAAGCACCATAGAAAGTATCTTATGTGCATTGCCTCATTTAACCCTCACCCCAATACAATGAGGTAAGTAATGTCATTAGTATCAATTTATAGAAGAGAAAACGAGGGCTTAAGGAGGTTAAGTAACTTGCTTAAGGTCATGCAGCTAATTAGTAGTAGAGCTAGGATTCAAACCATCATTTAACAGCAAAGGTGCAGCTTCCCCTACAAGCATATGTATATGTGAGAATATACAGGGATGACATGCATTTTTTAACTTATTTCATTGAGGCTGAAGAGATGTTTCTGAAAAATCTAAAACGTAAGTGCTGAAAAGAAACCTGCAGATTACTCTCAGGCAGAATATATTTGGTATATTTGATATTGAGAAAAATATTGATACTAGTTTAAGGTGTTACTATTAGGATTCTAATAGTTCCTGGGTTTCATCCCAGGATTTTTCACAACTACCCAACGACATAACACAACTGCCTCTGGAATCCTGGACAAATCTGCAGAGGTTATGGAATAGGTAAAAATCTAGGAGCACTGACTTACTTCCTTAATTACTGAACAAAGTACAAGTGGTCACTAGGGAAAAATAAAATGCCTCTCTTTATTAACTAGACAAATACAGGAGAAAAATTATGGTTTCTAAGCAATGTTTATCTTGCTGTTACCCCTGAGCAAATTTATTCCTACTAGACAAGAATAGATAATTGTGCTCAAGGTAAGATGATAATATTAACCAAAAGATAAATTAAAAATACCAAGAATTAAATATTGCCTATAAAATGGAGCTAAGACTAATTAGACACGGTAAACAATAAAAGGAATTCATATTAAGTTTTCCAACTAAAGCAGTAATTTTCTTCTATGTGATTCTGTTACAGAATGTATTGTTTTTATTTAATAAGCTTAGTCTATATGATCAGCATTACAATAATTTTGCTTCTCTGTGTGTTCCTTACCGTTTGACACAAGTCCTTGAAAAAAAACATTATTATCTTAACTTTGTTTATACTCCAGTGATTACTGTTTGGCAATTTAGCCAAATTGGAGAGGGTAGGGGGAAGGAGGATGACACAAGATTTTTTCAGATTTAGCCAATTCTTATGAATCTTCTTTTGCCCCACACGCCCCATCACCACCCATACATGCCATGCACTCAGTGTTTGAGAAATTGCAAAACCTAAAGAGATAATTAATTCTGAGATTTAAATTGGAATAATCCCAGTTTAAGAGAGCTCTCTTCTGTTTTCTCTTTCAATTCTTGTTGCCATTTATGTTCCATACTGAAATTTAGAGGCAGATGCACGTGATATCACAAAGACAGTCTGTTTTTGTTCTTTCTCATGCACGCTTCTTTCAGTTCTGAGTATGCAGGTAGAGCAGGCAATCAAAAAATTAACCCACTGGGGCCCACAGAAGTTTGCACTGCAGAGGGTAACCATGGGGCAAACACCTATATTAATGTAAAGTTTGGCCATGCAAAGGCTACATTTTAAATGCTTGTACTAAGTACAATAATTTTTTTAAATATAGGAAATGAAAAACTTTCCTAGGTATTAGATTCAGATACACGAGATTTCAGAAAATGTCAATAATTAGGATGTTGAGAAATAAGAAAAATAAATCTAGTTGTGAATAATGATTATATGCATAAAGCCACATGTGCATGCACACACATGCACACTCAGATGCTTTGGAAAACGTTAATATTTTTGAGAAGCTTGTATCGAGGCTCCACATTTGGCAAAGATGTCTTTGACAAAATTCTTGCCTTTTTTTCTTAAAAGGGATGAAGGCCATTTAACCAACTTGCTAGACAGAATTTCTTGCTAATGAACACAGCTATGTTAAAGAATCAGGCAAAATGTTAAAATAGTATGTATCTGCTTTCAATGCATTTTAGTCCCAAATGGACTAAACACTGGTGTCAGCAAGCGAAGGGGAGATAAGGACAGACCAAGAATACATCATGTGGAAAAAATTGCATTAGGCCAAGGGACCAATATTCCTCAAATACTGCTGAGGCTAGGATAATAAGAAATAAAATTTATACAAGGGGAGAGAGAAGCTGAGCCTAGGTCCTGCTGAAATACTGCCCTGGCATTGTCGAGTTTTTAAGCATATATTTAAATATGAGAAATATATGAGTGCATCTACTGAATTTATGTATATATCAGTATATATGCTAGTCAATATTTTCATTATAGATATGTATATATATACTCTCAGTATATATATAATGAAAATATTGACTAGCATATATACTGATATAGATTATATATAATTATATATATAAATCATATATAATTATATATAAAATATATCATTATATATATAAATTTTATATATATATATATACTGAGAACCATGGGGGTTCTTTTTTTTTCAGGAAAGATGAAAATTATCCGAGCACAGAAGAAAATAATCATATCCTCCATCCAATTCTAGGCTCAATTATATTCATTTCATGTTCTTCATGCAAAATAGCAGAGGTACACTAGGGTAGAATTGCCAGAATTAACCTTCCATTCCTCCTTTGGTTTTTAAGAGGGCAAGATCAAAGACAAGGTCCCATAAAATCCATTAATACAAAAACAGAAATTGCTGGTGGCTGGGGAAGAACTCCAAGGAAAATTACCTCCTCCCTTTTAGTACAAAGCACTGTCAGAAAGAACTTCCCTTTGTTTAGATCATTTTTAATACACTACCTATAATTCAAGGGAGAAGGAGATTGGTTGATTTATCGGGGGGGGAGGGGAATTTATGTGGAGGAAAATTAAAAGGAAAGAAATCGAGTTTTAAATAGGCCTTGCTGAGCAGATAGATAAACCCACTCTGTGTGTATGTATCACTTGCAAATGCTGGACCGACCCCGAGACCGGGCTGCGTTTGCTGAGACCTATCATTGTGCTTATTTATTTCTGTGCATTATCCTGTAATGGCCCCACAGAGATGATCTTCTTTCAGCACCATCTGCTACTAGGAAAAACAAGAACGTACACTACACCTGTTACAAGCTTCTCTGCATTCTAAGCCTTTTCTCTAGACAAAATGGTAAATTGTGTAAGTAATAAACAGGAATCCACCAGCTGATAGAAATATGCAGGTGCTGATGCTGGCACACTTTATTCCAGTTCCTAACTGGTATTGAAATTGTAATTTTACCATGTAAAGTAATCTATAGAACATGTCAGTGCTTAACACCAAAACACAGCCAACTGGTTATCCAAAGATTGTCTTGGGACTTCACATTCTGTAGATGTAGTTTTCTCCAGAAGTACTGTATGGCATAAACATTTATGATCAATAGTCTAAGAAATCACAAAACTTGCTTGACATCAGCATTGGTAAAGTATATCTATAATAATTTAATAAATATTTATTGCATCCCTACTAGGGCCAGGCACCACTCTAGGTACTGAGGAAAACGAGTTTGTTGCACCAGGACAGAGGAAACCTTTTGCCTATCATCTGCTTCCAGTCCTTGCTTCCTCCAGCCCTTCGCATTCATCAGCTTCTCCCTGCAGAGGACAACCCAGAGGCAATGTTGACTGCAAGCCAGCTTTTTAAGAGCTCTTCAGAGACAAATCTTTTCAAAACACCCCCAAAGGCTAGTCCTGCACATGTAGTTTCATAAAAACTACGTTGATGAAAAACTTCCTGTTCTAGGGAAAAAATTACCTGGTGCTAAACATGTTCCAATTTTTGTAAGTCTAGTATTTTATCACAGGCTATTGTCTTTACTTAATTAGCAATGAATCACCCACAGAAATATTTATTGACATCAGTTATAGCCCCAGAATTACAGTCAATGCTTATAAAAACTACAAAAGGTGTTACTGATGTGATTTAGAACTGTGTCCCCACCCAAATCTCATCTTGAATTTTAATCCCCACATGTTGAGGGAGGCACCTGGTGGGAGGTGATTGGATCATGGGGGCAGTTTCCCCCATGCTGTTCTCACGATAGTTAGTGAGTTCCCATGAGATCTGATAGTTTAAATGTGTGGCACTTTCTCCATCTCTCTCTCTCCTGCCATCATGTAAAATGTAACTTGACTCCCCTTCACCTTCCACCACAATTGTAATTTCCTGAGGCCTCCCCAGCCATGCAAAACTGTGAATCAATTAAACCTCTTTTCTTTAGAAATTACCCAGTCTCAGGTAGTTCTTCATAGCAGTGGGAAAATGAAATAATACAGTTACTATTTCATATTGGAAGCAACTAAAATTTTTGGAGACCTAGTCTATTCCAGTCACTATCAGATCCATCTCATCAGAGTTCCTCATGGATTCCTAATCTTTTCGGGGACAACATAATCCACCTGAAGCAGTTAGATAATAACTGCTATCTCAAGTCGTATGTTATTGACTGTGAATCTTATGTGAATAAAAACAAAGGAGAAAATAGAGTGGGCCAATCAAAGCAGGGTTTTTTAAGTTGTGGGATTTGATCTAGGCTTTAAAAGAGGGAAAGAATCTCTATGGAGACGGAGGATGGAAAGATATTCCAAAAAGAGATGATTGCAGCTACCAGAAAAAATGATATGGAAAAATCAGTAAAAATCTATTTGCAGGAGTAGGAAAAATCACCTACTCTGTTGAATTTGGGTCAATAGCATTGTGTGAGTGCATGTGTGGGCATGAGTGTGTGTACACATGTGTTATAATATAAGGCATGTACATGTGCTAAATGTATGTAAAAGAAGACAACAGAGAAAGAGACTATTTGATTTCATTCAAAATACCTCCATATGTAATTGCTTTGCGGAATAATAACATCTCAAATTGCCATACCATGCTTATACACATTGTAAAGAAATATCAGTAAAATTCCTAGCTCACAATTAGAATTATATCTTGTAAAATGAGCCATTTGAATAGTCAGCCTTAGGAACAATCTTGTCTATTAATTAAATGTGTTAATCTTTCACATTCAGATTTCAATAGAAGAACTTTGGAGAGAAGACCAGAATGCTCTCATACCAATAAATCTAAATTTATAGCCACCTCACAGGAAACAGATCCAGGCATTGTTATGGACTGCCCAATAAAGATATTTGCTGAATGCATGGCCATGATCAAAAAAGTGCATAAATTATGCTGTATTAAGAAGTAAATAGGGAATAGAAAAAAATGCCATCAGGCTGTAACATAAACCAGTGGGGCATCCTCACTTTTCTGTGTAATAGATTCTGTTCATATCACTCGACCACCAAAGACAAATACCTTGGGAGGTGGCAGGACATGCAAAGTTCCAATTACATGTCCTGTCACCAACTGCAATGACAGAATTCCCTTCTCCAATCATCAAGAAAAGGCTGAGGTACTCTGTTCTGTACTTCTGTGTGTTTTTGTTTTGTTTTGCTTTGCTTTGTTGCTGACTAGCGGAAGAGATCAGTAATCTCTGGGAATAGTAGCTTCTAAAGGTCAAGGCCCTTATCTGCTTTGTTGCCTGCTATACACCTGAGTGCGTAAAACAGAACCTAGCACATAGATGCTCAGAATGCATTTATTCAATTTAAATGATAAATCTATGTATTTCCTTAGTAGTGTTTGATACATGTGAACACTAATCATTATACAAGACAAAAATATATGCTTGTTGGGAAGGGAAAAAAATTGAAAACAACTATTTTTTGGAGTGTCTGCAAATTCTTTTGAGGTAGCATCAACAGCCTTATTCAGAAAAGAGGGAAGGAGAAGATGATTAGATGGCTTCCAGCTTTCCAAATGAAGCAGGTTGGATGTAGCTTTCTGGAAGCTTACAGAAAGGAAAAAAATAAAATATCTGCTCTGTATCAGACATCCAGTAATAAGTTATTTCAGAAAGTTGTCATGTTTAAATTGGAGATCTCAGAGAACTTCCAAGGCAGGCACTGGTGTAAGACATGGGAATTGAGGGAGGGTTCAGGAAAAGCAGAAAGAAGCCGTGGAGGCCTCCAAAATTTCCCAGAGGGAAGGACTTAGGGGCAGCATACTTAGGTGAGACTGCAAAATATGGCTCAAATTTGTGTAAGAGTTCAGTTTTTTCTTAAATCATGTGTTGATTTGAAATGGGGTTGCAGATACAGGTCATGGGGAAGCGGCTTACAGCTGCTCTCCCTACCCCAAGTATCCCTTGGCTCTGCTCTTCAAAAGCAGACTTTTGATTACCATGGAAAGCAAATCTTCTGTGAGGCAAAACACGGCCACAGAAATGTGGCATCTGAGAGAAGTTCAACACAATTCCAAGTCTAAGGGACATTTTCGAACCCAGTCACTCACCGTGATAGACTGAATTTAGCAAATCACCGTTTGCTAAACCAGTCACCCTCTGTGATAGACTGAATGTTTGTGTATCCTCAAAATTCATATGCTGAAATCCTTCACCCCAAAGTGACAGTGCTAGGAGTTGGGGCCTTTGGGATGTGATTAGGTCATGTGGGCAGAGCCCTCATGAATGGGAGGGGTGCCCTTATAAAGGAGGCCTGAAGGAGCTGCCTGGCCCCTGCCCTCATTGTGAGGAAGCAGTGAGAAAATGGCCTTCTAGGAACAAAGAAGCAGGCCCCGGCCAAACATCAAATTTGTCCATGCTTTGATCTAGGACAAGGCAGCCTCAAGAACGGTGAACAATTCAGGTTTGTTGGTTAAGTCACTCGTCTGTGGTATTTTCGTTATAGCAGCCAATCATGGCTGCCATGTGCTGAGCACCAGGAGACTAGCCTTTCCCTGCCTGGGTGACAACAGTGGTGGCTGAGCTGCGCTCTGATTGGCTGTTTGAGAAAGACTTCTCCAATCAGACATAACGTGTCCCCACCCTGACGAGAAACACACCCACCCTCAGTCCCTCACCTGCAGAGGGGCCTGCTGGAAAGACAGAAACAAAGCCTGCTGCAGCTGGTTTGAGAGATTTTTAGGCATTGGCCTAACTCAACTTTTCATCAGCTTGCTTGTCTGTTTCTTTCCTAACCCCGTTTGGCCTTTTGTCTTGGATAAAAGAGCATTTGTGAAAATAGAGGAAACAAGCACTGTTTGAGGCTCTTCTACGTGTGAGCATTTTACATAATCATTAAAACAACTCTATAAAGAGATATCTTATTTTTATAATTGAGGACCAGAAACATTACGCAGTTTGCCCAGTTACAAACTTGAATGTCACAAAACTGAACTCAAATACTGTTCGTGTGAGCTCAAAGCCAGGGTTCCTCCAAGGACAGGCTGTGCTTACAGGCTCTGTCAGCCAGGAACTCTAGCATCTGTATTCATTGGGGTCCCCTACACACAGGACACTTAACTATAGGAGGGAGAATTTGAAAACTGTTTATTTACCAAAGGGACTATTCGTGAAAGCATGGGTGTATGGGAACCATAGGGATAGTGCAACAACATGAAACTAACTGCAGCAAAAATTATTATCATCCTTAGGCCAAAAGAGATCAAGGGAGGGGGTGATCACCCAAATCTTCAGAAGAAGGAGATCACCCCCTCATGAGAAGTAGTGAGCTTCAACCCAAGGCACAGGGCTAAAGTATTCCAACCATATTCCCCTCTCTCCCTTCTATTTCCTGTCAGGGACCCCATTAGGCAGATCAACTAGAAGCCAGGAGTCAGGGTAGCTCTGTTGATGTAGTCCATAGAAGTCGGCCTCCGGGGGCACAGAACCGGGAAAAGAGAATGGAGAGGGGGTCAGGAGAAGCCAGTGGAGGATATCCAGCATTGCCCTGGGTTTTTGGTTTTGTTGTTTTTCAAAGACGAAATTGGGAAAGACATCCTTTGCCTTCTTCCTGGTTTTCCCAAGACAACCCCAATTCCTCAAGGTTACTGGATATGCTGGTTTCCAAGCTCCTTGGAGGGCCATCTAGTTGTCAATGGCGCACGGGACCTGCTCCACGTAGCAGGCATGTTTGCAGCACATGTTAAGGATAGGCTCCAGTCCAAGACCACAGTGGTCCGTGTGGCCACCAGGTCACAATCACGCAGGATGAGGAAGTGAAAGGAAGAGGAGAGAAAAGCACATGAGGGTGTGGATGCTGCCCAATCACGGTTCCCACTTCCACACTTCCATGCATGCTCAGCCTCCACTCCAGGGCGGGTGGTCCAGCCCAGGAAACAGCAATCTCAAACCAACGTGAAAGATGATGATTCTAAGCAAGGAAGAAAATCGCCCTGGGGCTGACACTCGGAAATGTCAAGATAGATTCAAATTGTTAACCTTTTTACTTCTGCATTTTAAGGAAAGTGTTTTTGTCAAGCCATTTAAATGCTGTCTACCTGCCTTCCTGAAAATGTACTCTAAAAATTCATTATGTCTCTGTTTGGAAAAAAAAAAAAAAAAAGCTTTTTCTCTTGTAATCTCAAATGTGTAGCCCTTTTCCAAGAGCCTCTCGTTCTTTCCCTCTAGGAATGACAAAGAAAGACTGCACAGTTGGCCATCTTTTGCACCTTTGTTATCTTATTCTTTTGTTCATCTCTCTTCACCCACCAAGAGTTTTATCAAATGCCTACCAGATATGACAACAAAAATCATGTTGTGCTTTACAAAATTCTTATATTTCATTTTGGCTGATATTCACAACAAATTTTACAAAGTCAGTTTGGCAAATATTCCTATCTCCCTTTTATAGGCAGGGAAATAGAGCACTGAAAAGACTTCACTTCTTGTCTATGGTGACATGGCACAATACAGCCCACTCTGCCTCCCAGGCTGTCCATGACCCAGCTGGAGCTGTCTCTCCAGCCCCATCTCACACCATTCATTCCTCACCCACTGAGCTCCAGTCTCTGCTTGCATTTCTTCACAGCACTGGTTATCATCTGATATCATCTAATGCCTCTGTTTGTTTCCTGTTTATTATCTTTCTCATCCCCTAAAAGAATAGCTCCATGAAAGCAGAGCTCTTCTCTCTCAGCTTGCTTCTGTATCCCAGGACCTAGCACATATACTTTCCAAAATTTCAAATTACATGTTTATGAAATTTAAAAAAATATATATCTATTTGATCCTCTATCCTGTAAGATATGTGAGAGAAGGAACCATAACTGTCTAGTTTACTGCTATGCAACACACATTAGGCACTTAGTACATATTTTATTCAAGGAAAGAAGGAAAGGAGGAAGGCAAAAAGAAGAGGGGAGGGAAGGAAAGAAGCAATGAAGAAGGCAAAGAAAAATGAGTTCATTTATTTTGCCCTTAATATGGGCCAGGCATTCTGCCATGCCATTTATATTCTTTTCTCATTTTGTTCCCAATTACCTGCAAATACAGATGCTTCTTGACTTGTAATGTGGTTACATCCGCATAAACTCACTGTTAAGTCAAAAATATTTTAAGTGGAAAATGGGTGCTATGTAGACATGAATGGGTTCAAAAACACAAAAGACAATATCCCAAAAAACACTGGTATTACAGACATGGTAGAGTGTCAGTTATTTATGCTCGTGATCACCTAGCTGACTGGGAGCTGAGGTTCACTCCCACTGCCCTGCGTCATGAGAAGATATTATACCGCATATTGCTAACCGAGTAAAAGGTCAGGATGCAAAATTCAGAGTATAGTTTCTACTGAACGCACCTCAATTTCACACCAGAGTAAAGTGGAAAAATCTCATGTCAAACCACAAGTTGGGGGCCATCTGTAGACACGTTATCTCTAGTTTTGCAGGAAACAGAGGCAAGAGGAGATTAAATAACTTAAGCAATTCTCACAGGGACCAAGTATAGAGCAATGTCTCCACGCCCTAGGCCATACCCTCTGCAACCACATCACACTACATCTAAGCACACTTATGCTTCAGACTCCCAGGGAAGAGGACCAGGGAGAGGAAGCTACAGGAGGATGGCTTCAGTTCAATGTAAGAAAGAATATTTTCTTGGTACGTGCTGTTCTGGACTAGAAGGAGCTGCTTTAAGAAGGAACAAACAGGCTGCCAGGTAGAGAATGGTGAGCTGGCAGGCGAGGGTGAGACCCTCACAAGGCACGTGGTCAAATGGAAAGATAAGCAGATCAGAAAATCGGTACCCTACGAAGGCAGTGAACAAATGCATATACATTATGAGGGTAATGGAGACAGTTTTTCATCATCAGAGAAGGGAGTTGCAAAAAGAGGGGAAGCTGGAATGAATCCTACGGTTCTGGGCACACCCGGCACATGTCTTTTAAATTATAAATACCATTCTCCACTAAAGAAACCAGGGTTCTTTGTGCTACTGACATACTTCAGTAAGTGTGAAATTATTTCTAAATAAAGAGTAAAGAAAAAAGGTAGCAAATTTCATTTTTAGTGGATACAGACACATAGGCCAGTCCAGTGTTTCTCAGACTTTAAAATGCCTACAGATCTCACCTGGGCATCTGTTTAAATGCAGATTCTGATTCCGTAGGTCTGGGGCCAGCCCAAGTTCCTGTGTTTCTAACAAGGTTTCAGGTGAAGCTGATGCTGCCAGCCCACACACCAAACTCTGAGTAGCAAAGAAAAAGTGAACTAGACACATGTAAACTAATAACAATCTAATGATCATTTAGGAAACACCTCATACTGTCAGGCATTGTACTAGGTGTTTAACGTGCATCGTCTCTAATCCTTATCCACATTTGATGAATGTGGCCCAGAAGGCAATGAGAATGAAAATAACTTGCCCAAAGCCAAAAAGACAAGGGTAGCAGTAGGCATTGGGCGGAGAGGTCAGACAGATTTTGGTTATGATTCCAGATCAATTACTTACTTTACAGAACCCTGGCAAGTTATTTAATCTTTCTGTGCTTTACTTTTCTCCTATTGGATTGTTAGTCAGGAATAAATGAGATAGTGACTATTCATGACTCAATGAAATGCCTAAACTATATAGCTAATGTTACTGAGTGGAGCTCATGCTCCGAAGGCTGTGCCTTTCACTGCACTGTGCAATGAATAGTGCATTCCAATAGATAATCTTTGAGATCTCTCCCTCCCAAGCATGAGCTTCTGTCGTTCCAAAATGCAAATGTTTTATAGACTTCTCCAAAAGAGAAGCCCCAGAGAAAAATTATGTACACATATTGGCCAAGATTGAAGCAAAAGAGAAAAACCATCAGCCAAGATACACTGACCAGAATCAGGCAGACTGGTGCCGGTGGTGGTGAGGAGACCATCCTAGTTACAGCAAAGAGATCATATAGCTGAACAAAACCAGCAACGCATGTGCAAGGGTAGGTGTGAGACAGCCAGTTGCTAGAATTCTTCAAAGGCAAGTCTGAGGAGTGTAACTTGCTTTCTTCTGTAGGTGGCCCAGACAGTCTTGTTGCAAGACAAATCTCTGCTTATTGAGCAAATCCTCTTAAACTGTCTGAACATCAACAGACTGCAGCTTTGAAATCCAGATTACAAATCGTAACACTCACTAGGAGTATCTTTGATGACTGAATTAATCTGCGAACAGAATTTTTTTTGTACGAACAATGTGATGTTGCTAACACAAGAACTTATCACCGAACAAGAAATAGCCAGTTAATTAAGCACACCTGGCCCACTTTAGTTGCTCAACTACTGGTGTCTTCAACTTCATGGGTTTTAATTACCCTCTTGCCCATCTCACAGTGGAATTCATTTTCTTTCAAAGTATCCACATTCATTCCTGCATCCATCAGAATGGAGTGCTTTATTGCCTGCAGAGATGGATACGTGCATCCTCTATTGCTCTTTGGGTCAAACACGTCCCATCTTGCTTATATTTCTCCAAGATTATTTAATTTCTACATTCCAACTCTTCACTTTGGAAACTCTTACTATCACTCACTCAGATTTAAATTTCTGTGTCCTTTATGCATTACATCTCCCCACCTGCTCTCCTTGGATGTAAATTGGCTGAATGTCGAGAGAAAAATCATTCTTTGTTGCTCTGGTTCATCCTTCAGTGAACATACCCCAAGAACACTTGCTCCTAAACTATTTCTGTTTGCCAAGCAGCAGCCAGCCAGCAACCCACCCACCCACCTGATGGTTGGAGAAAGATGACAGAAGGGAGAAGAAAAGAAACTGGGGGAGGGGGCGGGGGGAGAAGAGAGAGAATCCAATGACCAATATCCTGGCCCTGTTCCAACCTGGGTAATTAGAGTCTGCCGCTATTTCGAACATTTTTCCCATTTGCAGTGTTTGTGAATGTGTGTGTATGTTGGGTAGGGGGAAGGGAACTCCATGAAAAAATTATTTTTTTCTGTTTCTTCTCAATCATGGCCCATTAGAAACAACCTTAAAATTATAAATATAATCCTGGGGAGAGAATCAAATGTCTCTGGGTTCCACCTCAAAAGAGCTCAGAGATAGGTAAACATGCAGTTTCCAAAGGTCTCAGACAGCTTTTGCAATCTCACAAAGCACCCAAAGCAGAAACAAAAAGAAAGTTAAAATCCACACACCGCGCCCCCACCCCCATTTTCTAGAACAATGTTAGAAGACAAGGAAGAGGCCTTGCCCCCTGCTGATGGCTCCTGCCTGACTCATCCATGTTTTGTCCTTGGCCTGTCCCTGCCTTGCTCTTCCAAACACTGTCTCTCCAGGTGACATCCGGGGCACAGATGGGACTTGGGAGGATGGAAACATGAATTCTTGTAGCACAGCCAGCTCCCTCTTTTAGACAGATTGGGCTTTAGCCATTTGATAAAATAGAGGATTTAATTCAAGAGGGAGCAGAGAATTAAGTCTTAATACACAGCCAAGCAGTTTAGAACAATTTCCTCATCCGGTTTTTCTGCAAGACATCCACTATGTACACCTAACAGCAGAAAAGCACCAGAAGGTACCCTCAGGGGCTGGAGGGAGAGGCTTAAATAGTCCACCTCAAGCGTAATATTTTAATCATGGGTGCTACCTTGAAATTTGAAGAAAACTTTTTGCTATCCATACACACATACCTATAAAGCATGTGCTTTAATATAAAGGTTTAGATTACTTACCAGGTGATAAAAATTGATTGTTCGTTTCTTTTGTTGCCTTTATTCTTTCCTCTCCAGACTTTGTAGTGTATTTCTGGGAGCCCAAGAGGTACTAATGTCCCCGTTGGAGAAAGCCATCCCTGCCCCATGTCAAGCTATTTCATGACCCTGTGCCCCTTTTACATGTGAAGAGATAAAATTCTGGGAGAATGAATGAGGTTTATCTTCCCCTTAATCTTCAGGTTGCCCTGTAGATTCAAAAGCTTTGCTAAGAGGGCAAATAAGAGCCCTCCTAGTGGATCACAAGGTCAGGAGATCGAGACCATCCTGGCGAACACGGTGAAACCCATCTCTACTAAAAATACAAAAAAATTAGCCGGGCATGGTGGTAGGTGCCTGTAGTCCCAGCTTCTCAGGAGGCTGAGGCAGGAGAATGGCGTGAACCCGGGAGGCGATGGAGCTTGCAGTGAGCGGATATCATGTTACTGTACTCCAAACTGGGAGACAGAGTGAGACTCTGTCTCAAAAAAAGAGGCCTCCTAGCAATAAGAGCTAAGAGCCAGGAAGGAGTCCCTAAATGGAGGTTTTAAAATTCAGAGCTGGAGAAATCATTTTGAAAGCTGAAGTTTCCTATGGTAAAGTCAGACTTTTAGAGAGAGAAAATGGAGTTTGAACCCCAAAAAGCTAATGGCTTGGGAAACTCAGAGAAGAAAATTTATAACAACTACAAGATAGAGTATACAATAAAGTATATTTCACAATCCTTTCTTTTTTTCTCAACAAAAAGCTGTTAAATTTCAAAAAACTAGTAAAGGAAAGAAGTCAAAGGAATAAGACTTCATTTTAGGTAGTGGCTGTCAGAAGGACCCTTCTGCCCATATCCAGCCAGCTCAAGAAAAACTAAAGCCTCCATGTCGGCTAGGTGTTTCCTGAGGAGAGGCAATCTGTAAGTTCCTTCCAGATGAAACCCCCTTCCTGATCCCTCACATACTCCAATATCAAGTAGCCGCAGACAAGTTGAAAAGCCATGTTTAGGCAAAGAAAGCTTGAGCAGCTCCAATTCTCCCTTCAAGCCCTCAAGACTCAAGAATAGCATGGGACAGAGACGTCACAGTAACACAATCAGACATGTTCCCTGTTGATAAGTGTATCTAGTGATGTGTCCCTCCCCATGCACTCGCATGAAAGTTGCTGATAAATGACAAAATGCACACAGAGGAATGGATATAGCCCAGATAAAGAAGAAGGGGCAGGAAGCAGGAAGGAGCCCAGCACAGTCTTGAATGATCAAGTATTGAAATTAGTGACATTTTTAAAAGCAAGTTAAGGTTTAAGTAAATCAAGGATTCAATTAAGTCGGTCAATAATACCACATGTGGATCACCTGAGGTCAGGAGTTTGAGACCAGCTGGGCCAACCTGGTGAAACCCTGTCTCTACTGAAAATACAAAAATTAATTGGGTGTGGTGGCGTGCACCTGTAATCCCAGCTACTCAGGAGGCGGAGGCAGGAGAATCACTTGAATTCAGGAGGTGGAGGTTGCAGTGAGTAGAGATCATGCCACTCCACTCTAGCCTGGGTGACAGAGCAAGACTCCATCTCAAAAAATATTATTAATAATAATAATATTGAACACTGTAGAACTTTTACCCATGTCTACAGTCTGACATCGTTAAAGCCTCAAATATAATCCAAATGTGCATCTTCAGTGCCCTGTTAAAATATCACAGGACATTTTCACTCTGCCATTGGAAAGATTGTATTATATTAAATAAAATATTCTGAAACATTTCAACTTATCTTCATAGATGACCAGTTGTTACATTGGGTAATATTTATCTGTACAAATATCTCCACTTCTTCTTAGAAGTTTTCTATGTTAATAAATACCCATTTGTCCAATAACCTTTCAGTAAACATCTATTGTAAGTTAAGCACTATGTTAGGAATATTGGTCCTAGTGCCCAGCACGGGGTTTTACATATGAGACATTTGATATTTATTGAACAATACATAAAAGATGGATAAAATACATCCTTGAGAAATTTGAGAGTTCTCAAGAATGTGTCAGTTGACCTACAAAGGTCATCCAGTAGGCAAAAAGGATGCAAAATGGCCTGCAAGGAACTAGGAACTAGGACTCAGAAGCACAGGGCACTGTAGCTACTTTAGCCACAGATACTTCCTGGAAAGAGATTGATAAGGAATGTACAAGACAGTAGCATCAGACACCACCACAGAAATGAGAAAGACTGAGTATGAGAAGTAGAGGTGCCTTCCAACAATGCCTGACCATACCTGAGTCCTCCAGAACTGAGACCTCTCCTGAGAGAATAGGACAAGAAGTGGAGTGAAGGAATCTTTAATTGAGTGAATTTTATCCAAAAGGGACTAAGGGAAATGTGCCTGAATTTACGTAGGTTTGGTAAGATTGCAATTTCTGCTCTTAGGAAAACAGGGAAGTTTTAAAATTATGCTCAGATCGGTTGTAGAGAAACAAAGAAAATTTCATATTTGTGCTTTTGACCATAAAATTACCTGTAATATACAGATGAGAGAACTAGGGCTTTCTTGATACTCCCAGTTGGAAAGTAACGGAGCACGTTTCCAACCCCAGGCTGTGTGGCTCTGAGATGACTGTTCTTTCCACTGCACAGTGCAGTCCCTATAAAAGACTGTGTCTCAGCTTGTCAGAGGATTTTTTTAAATTTGTTATTTACATTTTCAAATCTTTTTACAAAAAAAAAGTGTTTTTCTGGTGTGTAAACTTCATAATGACTAGTATTAAACTGTTTTGCCAGTTGACGGCATCATGTAATTATCCAACCTCAACAGATTGCTGGGGATCTGAAAGTTTTCTCTTAGCTCAACAGGTGTGTATTTAACACAGGAGATTTGTGGCCACCAGCCCTCTATGCGAGGTGCTTTACTTCTGCAGTCTGATTCCTCTCTTATTAAATTGTGGTCTTCAAACCTGCACCATCAGCAGCCCCTGGGACGCTTGCTGGAAATGCAAACTCTCCGGACACACCCTGATCAACTAAATCAAAATCTGCATTTGCACAAGATTTCGTGGCGATTTGCAGGCACATTACAATTTAAGAAGCTCTGTTCTACTTGACTCTAAGGATTGCTTCAGGTATTTACAGGATTACAGTCAGCCCTTCATATCTTGGGTTCCACATCCATAGATTTAACCAACCGCAAATGGAAAAAATTCCACAAAATTCCAAATCAAAACTTGAATTTGTCATGTAGTGAGGTGATGGCACTGTATTAGGTACTGTAAGCAATCTAGAGATAATTTAAAGCATATGGGATGATGTTCATAGGTTATAGGCAAATACTACACCATTTTATATAAGGGACTTGAGCATCCACGGAGGCTAGAACCTATCCCCCTCAGATACTGAGCCATGACTGTACTTATAACCACAGTTTTGAAGGAAAAAAACATGTACCCAAACTATTATATATTTTATAATGTACTTTGCATTTCTTAGAAGTCTTCAGACTGAAAATGACAACTCCAACCTGCTTAAACTAAAAAGAGACATGAATTTGAGGGCTCAGGTTACCAAGGGAAGAATAAGAACACAGTCTTCTTAGATTAATAGAACCAGATAAAATGCCACCAGCCTCTCATCCTTGTTATTTTCAGTTTGTCTGCTTCATTCTCTCTGGGAAGGTACCTCCTCAAAGCCAAGCACACGGCTATGAATAAATCTCAACCCTCCACTCATCTGCGGGTTTTGTCATCCAAGTGGGTTTGAAACTTTTTCTCAAGCTCCAGTCCAGAAAACATCTATGAAAATTCTCTATTTAGCTAGCTTAGTTCAACTGTCCATCTGGGATCATCAACTGTGCTGAAGAGCCTAGAGTTTGGAAGCGAGGGGGTGAGGGACTTTCATAAGAAGAAGATGGCAGCTTTATTAAAACTACACAGTTGGTGGGGAGCTAAGCACGTTTCTCAGATGAAAGGGCAAGGCAGTGCTGTAAGAAGAAGGAGGAAGTGCCAGGTAGGCAACCCAACAGTGTCTACTATCTGCCAGGTTCCTTTCATGCCTCTCACTCTATCTTTATTGAACATATAGTCTCAAGTTCGTGAACAATATACAACTTCAGGTCAAGGTAAAAAAAAATGTGGGCATAATAACAAAACACAATAAAATAAAAATAAAAAATGATGCTTCTCAAAGTTGTTTCTTTAAATTAACACATGATACTGTTCCTAACAGAAAGGAGGAATGAACTGGAGGGACACATGCATCCTTGATACTAAAAACAATGGGCATCAGTTATGTGTGTTTCCTTTAACCAGTGGGATTAGCAAACAAATGCTCTCCTGCTTTTATTGACACTTCTTTCTCAGGTTCAAAATTTATTTATTAAACTGATAGCACAAGTTCCCTCACTAACCCGCTGTAGGCCAATAGATGTCCTTGTTAGTCCTCAAATACACCAAACTTTTTCCCAAGTCATTGCAATTGCTGTTCTTGCTAACTGGAATGATGTCTCTCTAGAACATCCCTTGGATCATTCCTTCTCTTCATTCAAGCCTCTGTTTAAAAGTCACCTCTTTGACCATGCTACCCAAAACAACTGCACCCACATACATACACAGACATACACCAGACCCTACCACTCTGACCTCCGCTAGTAATTTTTGTAGCATTTATCACTACCTGGCATAACATATTTATCCATTTTCTTATCTGTGTCTTGTCTGCTTCCCCCACTAGAGTGTGAGCACCACTAGGGCAAGGACTTTTACTATCTTTCCCCTCTGTATTCTTCACAAAAAAAAAAAACAGTCCCTAACACCTAGTCATCGCCTGCTAAATTTTCGTCTAGTGCAAAAAACAAGATAGGATATGTGAAGCCATAATAATGGAAGAGTGGTCAGCACAGTTGTCACCCTTCCTGAGGATAGTGGAGGGAGATGGAGTGTAGGGTAAGATGGGAAGAGGTTAAAACCGAAAAAGAAATGACAGTCTGCCAGGAGGTTAGCAAATAATGGTGATAATCTCCAGGAGAATGGAAAACAGTCAAGTAGTCCCCAAAAGGAGGCATGGGGCTGGAAAGTTAAAGATCTGGTGCTAGTCTCTGCAACATCTTTGCTAATTGTACCAGATTTCTCTTGCCAAATTTTCAGTAGACATAAGAAGCTGTCTCATCGATCATCATCTACAGCCACACAGATAGAAGATGCAAAAGGAACATTTTACTCATGCTCAGAAGTGCCCTGCTATTAAATTAAAAGAAAACTCTGTGCTCGCCTCTTCCCCAAACTTAATTAGACACTCCTGAAGCCATGACCAGGAAGCACATCAAACAGAGAGTTAGAAAATCCAGATTCAAACTCCAGCTCTTCACTCCGTTTGCTTCATGATTTCAGGCAGATAAGCAGCCCTCCACCCCTGCATCAATGTCTTCATCCTCTCAGGCAGATGCTCACTGCTCCTTGGCTGATTAGTGTCATTACATGTTTGTCACCTACACTATTGAGAGACTGAATATATAAGCAGGCAATAGCTAGACCATCTATAGATATAGAGCCCTGACTCACAATCTCAGCAGCCACCAGGCCAAGAGATGAACCACAATCTCTGTAGCAATCTGCCCATACTATCCCGGATTTGATAAATAATTAATGGCTTTCCTAATTTTTGTCCCAACTTACAATTTAGCCCCCCCCCCCCAAAGAAAGCCAGTATTGTTCCCTTAACCAATATTAGAGAAGTCCCTCTTCTAGATAGCCCACTTCCAGAGTCCCCTGTGATGACATCTGATCAGGACATAGCTGAAACCTTCCTCTTTATTCACACCAAAGCTTTCTCACTCCTCTGCCTGCCTATGAGATCGGCCAAACATGAGCAATGGTAGCTGACTCCCTTGCTACAGCAAGCTCTGGATAAATAACCTTTGTTTAGTCTCATTTGGGTGGCTTTTGTTTATGCGTGAAGCAAGTTAAGCTGCAGCAGCTAACAGAATGCCAGGCACAGAATAGGTGCTCAATAAATGTTCAGTGGAATTGAGCTGATCAGAATCTACAATAGACTGATAATAATAACTACCTCACACATACACAGTGTTGCTGTAAGGATTAAATTAGATCATCCAAGTAAAAACATTTTGAAAACTATAACGTGCTATGGAGTCATAAGGTATTATTAAGTCAAAAACAATGTACAATCAGAACCACATAGAAGAGTAACAGTATAATGCTGCTTTTCTGTGGATTCTTAATGATGAAAGACTCTTGGAATTATCTCCAGCCTTTTGGTTATGCGATTAAATAGCCAAGCAGGAAGAAATTCTTTCAAAACAGGCTCTTAACTGTCCAAGGTCTTACTGGAAGAAATTCTGGAACTCCTAACCCTCTCTTCTTGCTTTCATCCGATTCTAACTGTACCTTCTCAATTCTCGTTCCTCCTCTGGCTAAAATCACACATCTTTGAACTTGCCTGCCTACACCAGAGCAGAAAACATAAAAGATTGAAGAAAGCAAGTAGTCAGGATTCATCTTTGGTGTCCCCTGCCTGACAGGCATTTTTCCTAGCCTTTTGATTTCCTGTACCCTGGATTGAGCTCATCAAAACTATTTGATGCTTCCCTCCCTCATTTTTGGACTCACGTGAACTCAAATAGCCCCCTGCCTGTAGCCTGCCTGGCCCTACTGCCTCTGTCTAGTCCGGTTAACCTGTGCTTACCCTGAATATTCTACTTCCTACCTGTTGAACTATCATGCCTCCTCTAGTCTCCAAACTCCAAACTTCTAATGACTAGGACTTCATTGTTAAGGTAGATTGGATCCTCAAGCAAAGCAGACGACTGAGACTAACTTGCTGGCTGCCCAGAGACAAAGTCTTCCTTGGTAGCATTTTCTGGGTAAGGTTGTCAGAGACCAGGGTCTGTTCCTAAGTTGTGCAGGTCAAGAAATTCAAGTCTCTCAAATGACGATCAGCCATTTAAGGATAGCTTCGAGAAAACAAACTCACAAGAAAGTAATAAATAACCGGGAATGGCTGCCATTTATTTATTGAACAAGACACTGTGCTAAGAGCTTCGTGGACACGAACTACATGAACTCCTTCAGTTCTCACTACAACCAGAGGAAGTAAATGCAAGTGAGCCCCCGTCTTAGGTAAGGCTGTTTGGGTTCACAGAGATTATGTAATTTGCCTGTGGTTACACATTTGGTGAGTTCATTTTGAATGTTGGTCTGACTCCAAAATTCTTGCTCAGACACCATATTAGATGTCTTCATTTTCAGTAATGAAGAATATAATTGTTAGTCAGCCAGATCTTGAGATAGCATAAAGAGTGAATTTTATACCTATAGGAAAACTTCTGCACAATTGCTTATGTATTTCCCATGGTTGTTTTTATTTTCTTTTTACTAGCTCCTGTTGACACAGTTTTGGACAATGACACATAAGAAGAAGTCTGCTTAGAATTTTTGGAAATGTTTTCTCTCCCAAATATTAATGCCATACAATTTTCAATTTCAATTTTCCTATAAATACTAAATTCACTCTTTATGCTAGCCCATTTGGCTACATGAAAAGCCAAATTGTCATTTAGAGTTGACAAGAAGCTTAGAAAGGAAGCGAAAAGAGTGAATTGGGTGACATATATGTCCAAATAACTGTGAGTTACTTGAGGGAAAGCAATTGAACTTTTATCTAGCATTGTGTCTGGTACATTGATGCTCAATAAATACTGGCCAAATAAATAATGGCACTTTCTGTAGTTATTTAATGCACCCATTTCCATCATAAGAATACGTATTGTGTGGAAGACACTAATGATTACTATGTCATCCAAAGTTCCATCAGGAAACTGAGAGCATACATGTATGTTAGGGTGAGTTAAGGGAAATTTAATAAGGGGAATATTAATATTTATAAAAGTTTGGGGGAGATGTAGGAAAACTGCATAATCCTCAGGCTGTCACCACCCCATAAGCCCCAAGAGACAAGGGAAGGAATGACTGCTGGAACCAAGGGAAAAGGTTTATATAAAGGGTCATCTTGAGAAAATGCATGATCATTGTTCCAGGGCACAGCCACCTCTGGGTAACCTTGCAAGGAAGGGGCTGAGGAAGAAATATACCCTGACCTCTCTCCCTTTATTACCTCCAGTCTCCTGCCTGGAAGCCAAAGGTCTGGGAGCACAATGATGCAATCCATACAGATCGGCTTCCAGAGGCAGAAAGGATGGAGAAGGTTGGAATATGGATCAACGCGGACAAAATTTCTGCACAACTGCTCATCTATTTCCCATGGTTGTTTTATTTTCTTTTTAATAACTCCTGCTGACATACTTTTGGACAATGACATGTAAGAAGTCTGCTTAGAATTTTTGTAAATGGGCCAGGTGCAGTGGCTCATGACTGTAATCCCATGACTTCAAGAGGCCGAGGCGGACGGATCACCTGAGGTCAGGGATTTGAGACCAGCCTGACCAACATGGTGAAACCCTGCCTCTACTAAAAATACAAAATTAGCCAGGCATGGTGGCACACACCTGTAATCCCAGCTACTCAGGAGGCTGAGGCAGGAGAATCATTTAAAACTGGGAGGCGGAGGTTGTGGTGAGCCGAGATCGCATCATTGCACTCCAGCCTGGGCAACAAGAGCAAAACTCTGTCTTTAAAAAAAAAAAAGTTTGGAAATGTTTTCTCTTCCAAATATAAATGTCATTTCTTCTTTCTCGTACTTCCCTTATTCTTCCTACCTGAATACACAGAAGCTAGAGGAATAACAGCCATCTTGTTACCATGAGGCAAACTGAGGATGACAGCCAACCACAGCAAAGCAGAAATATGGAAGGTGACTGGATCTCTGGTAGTAGCAGCCCCAGATGGTCTATCACCAAACTTCCATGTGAGAAAAATAATCCTCCACTGGGTTAAGTCATGGGAGTCAGTACTGTATTTTATGCAGCCATACTTCATCCTTAATTAATGTATCTTCCAAGCACCAAAAAGGAGTTAGCCAAGTTAAGTCCTCTTCCCTGCACGGTGTTGGCCATACACACTCAAGTGTTGCCACTCTAAATGAACTATGCATGCATGCATGTATCAATGTATATATTTATGTACTTTCTTGCTGAGAACTGCTCTTTCATCTTCACACTTTTTGGCATTCTATTGTTTATGCTATCATCGAGTTTTGGTAACCTGAGAGTTGTTCTGTCTCCTTAGAGTGAGTTGCAGGGCTCTTTTCTCATCTGTTGTGTTCTGATTTCATGGACCAAACTCTTAAGAGTTCCAGAAATGACTTTCTGTCACTGTCTGCCATTAACAGGTCTAGGGCTGAAAAGCAGAATAAATAATAATAAATGACAAAGTAAATGACTAATATTTGATGAACATTTACTGTGTGCCAGATGGTATGGCTTATTTTATTCTTCTAATCTCATTTTATAAATCAGAAAACTGAGGCTTAGAGAGATTACATTTCTTGGCCAAGGCCACCCAGTTAGCAAGAGTAACAGCCGGTATTCCAGCCTTGGTGGTCTAACTTCAGAACCTGTATTCTTACATGACAATGTAGTAGGCTGGTTAAGCGTGTATTCTCTGAAGTCAGACTGCCTGAATTCTAAACCCAGCACTGCTGTTTAGCAGCTACATAACCATGGACAAGGTGATTAACTTCTTTATGCCTTGGTTTCCACACCTATAAAATGGGGATAATAATTGTCTTAGTCAATTTCATGCTCCTGTAACAGACAACCACAGAATGAGTAATTTATAAAGAACAGAAGTTAATCTTTTTAAAGAGAAACATTCTCCTATTTTTGTTATACTTAATTTTGTTTTAATGTATTATTTATTGTGAAGAGGTTACATAGATATATGGTAAAAAGTTTTAAAACTACAAAATGGAATGCAGTCAAAAGGAAGTCTTCCTTTCTCTGCTGTGTGCAGCTTCCTAATCTTTCTCCCTAAGACTACCTCTAATGCCACTTTATTATAGACATGTCCAGGAAGATTCTGTGAATTTATAAACATAAATGTAAGCACATTCTTTTTGTCCTCTATCACACAAATTGTGGCATACTATATAGTCTTTCATGTGCTTGGTTTTTTTTTTTTTTCTTGTGTACCTTTTATTTATTTATTTATTTTTATTGATACATAATAGACACATATTTTTCTGGGTATGTGTGATAATCTAATATATTTGTATAATCAAATCAGGGTAATTAGGCTATCCGTCACCTTAAATATTTATCATTTCTTTATGCTATGAATACTTGAACTATTCTCTTCTAGCTATTTTGAAATATACAACAGATTAATGTTAAGTATAGCCACCCTACTGATCTATTGAACACTAGGTCTTATTTCTTCCATCTAACTGTATATCTGTACCCATTGATCAATATCTCTTTATCCCTCTCTCCCCCATACTGTTCCCAGGCATGGCAACCACCAATCTACTCTTTATCTTTATGAGATTCACTTTTTCAGCTCCCACATACAAGTGAAAACATATGATATTTGTCTTTCTGTGCTTGGTTTATTTCATTTAATATAATGGCGTCCAGTTCCATCCATGTTACTGCAAATGACAGGATTTCATCATTTTATATCTACAAAAAATTTTCATTCTGTATGTATGTTACATTTTCTTTATCCAGTCTTCCATTGATGGGCACTTAGGTTGACTCCATATTTTGGCTATTGTGAATAGTGCCACAGTACACATGGGAGTGCAGATATCCCCTTAATATGCTGATTTCCTTTCTTTTGGATATATGCCCAGCAGTGGAATTGTTGGATCATACCATAGTTCTACTTTTCGTTTTTAAAGGAATCTCCACACCGTTCTCCATAGTGGCTGTACTAATTTACATTCCCACCAATAGTGTACAAGGGTTGCTTTTTCTCCACATCCTTACCAGCATCCATTATTCCCTGTCTTTTTTATAAAAGCCATTCTAACTGGGGTGAGATGATAATCATTATGGTTTTGATTTAAATTTCCCTGATGACTAGTGATGTTGAGCATTTTTTCATGTATCTGTTGGCCATTTGTATGTCTTTTGAGAAATGTCTATCCAGATCTTTTCAAACCATAGTAATAATGATGCATTTTATTAGCATTAAACGAGTCAATGCACAAATAGTGTTTAACTCAGCATCTGGCATAAAATGGCCACTTGATAAATGTTAGCTCTTATTATTCCACCACAGAAGCTATAGGTTGGCTGTACTCAGACAGATAAAGAGATGGAAGAGATGGCATCTTTTCAGAGCCTAAGTGAAATGACAAAAGCACAGGGCTCTGAGACCTAGGCAAGTCATTTACCGTCTCTGACCCTCACTTTTCATATGTCTAAAATGAGAATAAAAATCTGTGCCTACTTCACAGTGTTTTATGAGTTTCAAATGAAATAACCTATGGAAAGAATTCATAAACTGTAAAGCACTATATAAATCTGTCATTTGATTTTTTTCCTATCCGGTTCTCCCAAGAGTTCTGGGCAATGGCCAGAAGCAATGTCTTCTCTGCATATAATATGTTACAGTCACTTCTAATAAAGTTTTAGAGCAGCTGTTCAAACCTTTCATAGAGCTCTTTAAATTAGGGTGACCTCCACTCAGTTGTTGGGCTCAAAACATGTCCCAGGTATGATGTCAAGATCTTAAGATTTCATGGGTTCTTCATTCTGCCTTTGGAATGCCCCTTTTAATGTCTAAGCTTGAAAAGTCATAGTTTCCAGTGCAGATACTTCAAGCTATAAATAATTTATTCATTCAGTTTATTGAATGCTTTTGGTAGATTAGGCCCTTACTTGTCACTGGAGATACAACAGTAAATCAGAAAGTGCTATCTTATAGGCTCACTGCCTTCATGAAGACATACAGTTACAATAGAGTTTGCCCAGAAGTGAAATTCTACCTAAGGGAATGAAGTCTTCAGGATAATATAAAAGTTGAGTCTTGAAGAAAGACATGCAGGGGAGGATAGGAAAAGGGGCAGGCAGTTCCTTAAGTCCACCTGTACTGCAATGGCACCAAATATATTCTGTTAGAGGAAGTTTCAGTCCCTTCTTTTGCCACATGCCTCATTCATCTGGTCTTTCTGTTGCAGAGAAAGGCACAGAGAGAAAGATGAGGAGCTGGAATTTGAAGAAGTAAAGACAAACTTCTTACCTAATTGCCTCAAGCGCATACAAGGAGTATAGGACAGCTTCCCCCACCCTACTATTTTCTTTAGATGTCTTAGTGTCTTCCTGAAGGATTCTGAAAAATGTTCAATTTTTCAGGTTTTCTCCTCCCATCTCACTCCCCAGGGTAGTATTTGGATGTTTGTGGGCTGTAGCTATGGTCAGAATGTTTGTGTTTTCCAAAATTTGTAGTCATTGTAGTCATCAATGTGATGATGTTGGGAGGTGGAGTCTTTGGAAAGTGATTAGGTCATGATGGTGGAACCTTCATAAATGAGATTTAGAGCCCTTTAAAAAGCTATCATACAGAGCTGCCTTGTTTCTATCATCATGCAAGGACACAGCTAGAGGCCTCCATCTATGAGTCAGAAAGCAAGCCCTTACCAGACACCAAATCTGCTTGTACTTTGATTTTGGATTCCAGAACTGTGAGAAATAAAGTTCTGCTGTTCATAAGGTACGCAGTTTATGGTATTTTGTTATAGCAGCCCAAACACACAAAGGGAGGAGTTTAAATGAACCAGTCACAATATTTTTTACCTATTTTTTAAGTTTTTAAAAATTACTTTTGGTGACTTTAATAAATATTAAAGTAAATAAATCAGTATGTATTTTGCAAGAAGCTGCTACTTTTTAAAAACTCTTTAAAAGGCTTTAAAATTCATTGCGCTAATGGTCAGATATTTGCTATTAAAATTGTAAAGATGAGATTCCAGGGTGAAAATACATCTTCAGAAACAAGTGTTTTTTCTGGGGGTATTCTTGATCTTTCCAGATTTGGGAAGAGTTGTCTCAGGAGGGGACTTTATTTGAAGAGCAATAAAGAAACAAGAGATGCAGTCAATCCAATGACTTCTAGTGATCTTCACTAAGCTGGTTCTAGGTGCCCCCAGAATACAAAGGTGAGCTGGACACAGATCCTGTGCTAGAAGAGATCACAGACCAGAACTGTGAACAATTTATGATTTCTCACCCATCTCACCACCTAAAAACAATCTTGAATTCTCCATTCCTGATAAACTCCAAAGCCAGTTTTCCCAGTCACTAACTCTGGGTCACAAATAAAAGTGCCAAATCTGAGATCACAGAAAACTCACTTTGATCTACTCATCCCATCGTACCTGAATCTGAAGGTTTCAGCAGCAAACAAAAGACATTTTATGATGGAGGACTTTTTCCTAATGGTTAGACTTTAATGACCAAGTGTCCTCTGTACCACTTTCTAGCACGCCCCTTGATCAGTCCAGAGTCTTAGATCTCTCGTCTTCCTGTCTATCAACCCTGCTCCCTCCGACCTAATGTAATCAATGCTCTTCCATATAACATAAAGTTTATTTCCCTAAATGTTATTCCATCTTTGAAATTAAATATTTTTAATCACACTTTAAGTTCTGGGGTACATGTGCACAACGTGCAGGTTTGTTACACAGGTATACATGTGCCGTGTTGATTTTGCTGCATCCATCAACTCGTCATTTACATTAGGTATTTCTCCTAATGCTATCCCTCCCCCAGCTCCCCAGCCCCCCACAGGCCCCGGTGTGTGATGATCCCCTCCCTGTGTCCATGTGTTCTCATTGTTCAACTCCCACTTATGAGTGAGGACATGGGGTGTTTGGTTTTCTTATCTTTTAAAATCCAGCTTTATTGCTCATCTCTGTCTCTGTCCACCAAACGCAACATAAAGTAGGCATCTGGAAATTCTCCATTTATTTGATCTTTGCAGATAGCAAAATCAGGTCTTTTGATCCAGGGAACCAACTCTGCAGCATCAGCTATCCCATTTGACCTTGTGATTGAAATTTATTAAATAATCGCCAAATCTTCACTACATAATGGGACTGATTATATGAGTGAGCGATTTTACTTGAGGCAAAGAAGGATTTTATTACATATCATTTACATTTTTTAAATTCAGCACTTTGAGGACTACTACTCACATTTGGAAAAATTATTATTTGCCTGGCACATGGTAAATGCTCAATACATATTTGTGAAAAATGAATGAATAAATGAATAATTGAATGAAGGTTTGTATTTTTAAAGGCTAATGTGCAAAATCACTGTGAAGTGGGCATATAGTTTTTAAAAAACTTGAAGCAGGAGAATGGCATCGTCAGATTGGCATTTTAAAAGAGCATGCTTATTTTATTTAACCATTATTAGCTTCCTAGAAGCTATATAATAGTCTACAATTTACTAAATAGGTCAAAGAAGGAGCTATTCAGATTCAACCCATCAGAAAATACTCCTGTTTCTAAACTCAACCTAAGAAATGAAAAAATCGGCACTTCTATTAGCCTCTGAATATTCCACATATATTTGTTTTTTCCTTCCAGGAAGAATATACGTTTCTACTGGAATATTAAAAAGTAGGGCAAGATCTCTATTCTCAGAAAATAGAGATCTTCTTGCCCTACTTTTTGTTTAATTTTCCAGTATGATGGGTGCTAACTCAGTACCTCTAAGGTTATTCATCACATGGACCTCTGTAGCCTACAAACACCTCTCTTGCTATACTCCCACTTTCTCTGTCTCCAAAACTTGCTCATTCATTGAATAAATATAGCATCCTAGGGCTTGAGTGAGCATCTGGCAATACAATGGCCCCTGACTTCAAAGTATTTACTATCTAAGACAATGGTTCTCAAACATTAGTGAGTAACTACCTCACCCGAAGAGCTTAAGTGCAGCTGAGAATTTGTATTTCTAACATGGGTCCAGGTAATGTAGGTGCTCGTCATTGGGACCATATTTTGAGGACCACCAGTCTAGTGGATTCCTGAGAGTTCTTGAAAGAAACTGGCAAAGTAGACGAGGAAGCCAAGAACCTTGTTGCAAAGCACCCATAATCCTTACACTAATTTCTCAAAAAATAACTCACAAAATGCTCCACCTTCAAATAACTCTTACTGAAAGCTTGAAAATCTTCCCCTTGCCAGAAATTCTAATTCTTTTTTTTTTAAACTTCTTAATGGAGGTAGAGTAGAAGTTCTGAATCAGAACTATAAAAACTATTTTATATTTGAGTATTTTCTGTTTATTCATAAATGACTTGCCAAATGTACTAAATATGGTTTTCCCCAGCCTTTTGCAAAATTAGACACTTTTGTGAAAATATGTCTTACCATAATCAAAAGTGTCATTTTCCATAAAAAATATTTTTATAAATTTTCACTCAGGTTTTTGTAAACTTTTAATCTGTTCAGTTAATAATGATTCAAAAAATACATAACTGCCTTCTCCCTGTAAATAATGCAAACAGTACAGACAAAGTGAAGCCCTTTCTGAGTCCCAGTTCCCCACCTCTTCCCCTCCCTGACCTGGGGTTAAGCACTTAGTCGGAGTTAAGCCCTTAGTCGGATGTGCATCATTTCAGGGATTTTTCTGTTCAGTTTCACCTTGTGTATACATAGAAATGTATGACTTGTTTTTATTTTTTTATTTTATTATTTTTATTTTTATTTTTTTTGAGACAGAGTCTCTCTCTGTGGCCCAGGCTGGAGTGCAGTGGCGCGATCTCGGCTCACTGCAAGCTCTGCCTCCCGGGGTTCACGCCATTCTCCTGCCTCAGCCTCCCGAGTAGTTGGGACTACAGGCGCCCGCCACCACGCCCGGCTAAATTTTTTTTTTTTCCTTGTATTTTCAGTAGAGACGGGGTTTCACCGTGTTCACCAGGATGGTCTCGATCTCCTGACCTCGTGATCCACCCTCCTCGGCCTCCCAAAGTGCTGGGATTAGAGGCGTGAGCCACTGCGCCCAGCCTTGTTTTTATTTTTAACATCAATGCTGTTGTAGTTGGTATGGTTTAGCTGGGTCCCCGCCCCAATCTCACCTTGAATTATAGTTCCCATAATCCCCACATGTTATGTGAGGGACCAAGTGGGAAGTGATTGGATCATAGGGGTGGTTTTCTCCATGCTGTTCTCATGATCGTGAGTGAGTTCTCACAAGATCTGATGGTTTTATAAGCCTCTGCCGTTTCCAGTGCTGGCACTTCTCTGTCCTGCCACCATGTAAAGAAGAACATGTTTGCTTCCCCTTCTGCCATGATTTTGTAAGTTTACTGAGGCCTCCCCAGCCATGTGGAACTGTGACCCAATTAAACCTCTTTCCTTTATAAATTATCAGCCTCGGGTATGTCCTTATAGAAGCATGAGAATGGAGTTATACAGTAATATATGTATAATGCTGCAATTGCCCTTTGCCACTTAAATTGTTATGGTGCAGTATTCTTACGAAGCCATTTAGGTAGCCCTACTTCACTAATTTTAATGCCTGCATAGTATTCCATATTATGGAAATGCTATCATTCATGATAACTACCCCCGTTTTTCTTTAACAGTCATTTAGGTTGTTTCTACTCTTTTAGTATTGCTAACAATGGCCAATTCTTGGGTTTGCCCTGTTTTGAAAAGATTCAAGCATGATATTGCTAAGTCTAAGAGTATAGTATGTACATTAAAATCTTACATTAAAAAATTGCATTGCCAAACAGCCCTTTTAAAGGGCTACACCAATTTTCACTCCAAAAACAGTGTTAAAATTAATCCTTTTCCCCATACCATCACCCACATTGTGTATTATAGAACTTTCCAAATTTGCACATTGTAGATGTTCAACACCAGCTTATAAAAACTATTCTTCAATCCCAATGCATCTTCTGAATTTGCATTCTATTAAATCTCCACCTGCTATAGTATACAAATTGTTTTCATTTGAACTGATTTTATTTTCCATTTTCTCCCGAAAGAAATTCTTCTAAGTAATAGAGATGCCAGTCTCTTCAGAGTTTGTCTGAGTTCACCAACATCCTTTTAAGAAGGCATGAACTCCAAAAAGAAATACATCAAACTATTAATGGTAATTGCTTTCTGGATGATAGGTGAATTTTTTTATTATCCTTGCTGTTGTCTCCAAGTTTTCTCTAATAGCTAGTATTTGTAGAGTGCTTTCTATTTTCCAGGCACTGTTCAAAGCAGTTTCCAAGCTTTATTTCATTTTATCCTCAAAATGAGCAGACGAGGCAAGTCCCACCATTTTTCCTACAATATACACAAGACTAAGAGAGGTGAAATTCCTTTCCCCAAATCCCACAGCTATGAAGGATTTGAGCACAGGCAGGCTGATTCCACAACTAACTATCGTGCCATACTACCACCTATGAACATGTATTATTTTTATAATTTGATTAAATAAAATAAGATTTAAATATCAACTGAAAGCAACATTATGTATAATAACCAAAGATCAATAGCATTGCGACCTGTGAGCTTACTCCTCCCAGGTGGAGGCTTACCTTCTTAGCCACACCAAGCCTTTTCCCAGAGTCATCCCTGCCCAAGGATTTAAAGATACCAGCTTCAACAAGCTCTAGATTGCATAGTCTTTTAATCCTCCTATAATGCATTCTATAATTCATTTTTATCAGCTTTTCTTTGTCTCCTGTGAAGACATCTTGTTCCGTGAAACACACACAGTAATGTAATTGTTGGCTTCTCTGTGTAATATACTTAGCCAGTTTCTGCTTAGTTTTTGAAGATCCTCAAATCCCACTCTTTAGCTGATAGTTTATCTTTTTTAATATCAATTGGAATGGCTGCAACACCCAACACTGACACACAGTTCCCAGAGCGAAGCTCCGTGGTCAGACTCCCAAGCTCCTTAGTAGTGGTGGCAATGACTGAGAATCACCGTCAAAGAACATCAACAGATTGCATTACAATCTGTCAATCTCTCTCTAGAGAGAGGAATTGGCAACTCATTATATTAAAGAACCACAATCAAGCATCTGGAATATGGCAATGCACGTCGGTTTTATGTGAACTGATGAGTTTCAGCAATTTAGCATCCTGTACTTTTTGACATAATCTTATCCACAGCATCTCTAATACAAATGTACAATCCATGTGAATCACAATTGTCATTCAAGCCACACCTTAGTGAATATTCTCTCTGTTTCAGAGATTTAGCTTTAGAGTTACATATAGACTTATTCTGATGAGACAATTGTGTATTTTTTACATTATTATTTTTTTAAATCTTCCCTCTTCATTTGCCTCCTGCCAGTAGGAAAATTAAGACAGCTTCTTTTTTTTTTTTTTTTTTTTTTTTTTTTTTTTTTTTTTTTTTTTTTTTGAGGCGGAGTCTTCACTCTGTCCCCCAGGCTGGAGTGCAGTGGCACCATCTCGGCTCACTGCAAGCTCCGCCTCCCGGGTTCGCGCCATTCTCCTGCCTCAGCCTCCTGAGTAGCTGGGACTACAGGCGCCCGCCACCGTGCCCGGCTAATTTTTTTTGTATTTTAGTAGAGACGGGGTTTCACCTTGTTAGCCAGGATGGTCTCGATCTCCTGACCTCGTGATCCGCCCGCCTCGGCCTCCCAAAGTGCAGGGATTACAGGCGTGAGCCACCGCGCCCGGCAGGACAGCTTCTTAATAAGACATTTGTGTCAATACCTATCCTGTTAAATAATAACCTCCTTATTGTTTTTGTTTTTTTTTTTTTCACATAGGGAGGGTCAACAATTAGAGCAGATAGGCTGAAAAAGCCTGAAATCATCATTGTCCTGGATACAGTTATTGAGCACTCATCATGTGTCCAGCACTGTGGCTCTATTTCACATGCATTATTTCATTGAATCTCCCCAAGTGTCCTGTGGTGCCAGGATTACTATCATTCCCATGTTACAAAGAAGGAAAGTGATCTTTAGAGATTATATGGTTTGCACCAAGTCATATAGCTAGTAAGATAGCTGGGATTATCTATCAGTTAGCTTTGCTGCGTAACAAACTACTCCAAAACGTAGTGGTTTAAGGCACATTTATTTAACTCACAAATCCTTAGGTCGGCAATTTGGTCTGGACTCAATTGATCTCACCTGGGTCTCACCCATGTGCCTGCAGTCAGCTATTGACTAGTTGGGATACCAGGATTCTCATCCACATGGCTTCCCATTTTGCAGAAAGCTAGCTCAGACTCATTCATATATATGGTAGCAGCAGGGTTCCACTCACAGCTAGAGAGGGCAAGTCTCAATGTGCACACACTTTTTGATCCTCACTACTGATCATAATCTTAAAAGACACAATCCCAAATGCCACAATCCCAAATGTTGAAATCCCAAACGATCAAAGCCCCTAAAATTTAAGTCCCTAAAGTCAGAAATATCTAGCATCTGAAAATTCTGAAAATCACAAGTAGTGCATTTTTTATTGTATGCGTGATAGTTACATCATGTTACCTTCATCATGTTAGGTGGAACTATTACCTTGTTGTTATCTTATTTGGAATTTAGTAAAGTTAAGGAAATACATGCATGTGCCAAGTTGATAAGGGGTAGACTTGTGAACTTAATTCTGAATGTCAACTTGACTAGATTAAGAAATGCCTAGAAACCTGGTCAAGCCTTATTTGAGGTGTGTCTGTAGAGTGTTTCCAGAAGAGATAACTGTGTGAGTCTAAGTGCACTAGGGGAGAAAATCTGCCCTCAATATTGGTGGGTGTTTTAGTCTGTTCTCATGCTACTAATAAAGACATACCCAAGACTAGGTAATTCATAAAGAAAAAGAGGTTTAATTGACTCACAGTTCTACATGGCTGGGGATGCCTCACAATCATGGCAGAAGGCAAAGGAGGAGCAAAGTCACATCTTCCACGGAAGCAGGCAAAAAGAGAGAAGGAGAACCAAATGAAAGGGGTTTCCCCTTATAAAACCATCAGATCTCATGGGACTTATTCACTACCATGAGAACAGTATGGGTAAAACCACTTCCATGATTCAATTATCTCCCGCCAGGTCCTTCCCACAACACATGGGAATTATAGGAGTTACAATAAAGATGAGATTTGGGTCGGGACACAGCCAAACCATATCAGCGGACAACAGCAACATCCAGTTGACCAGGGGCCCAGAGAGAACAAACACAGAAAGAAAATCCATCTCCTTCTGAGTGCTGGGACAGACTTTTCCTCTGCTCTTTTTGATCTCAACAAAAAACAGGTCGTTCATCATGGTATTTCAGATGACCACAGTTATATAAGCTATTCCTTTATGGCCATGGTTCCTCTACCTCATAACTGTTATACTCCTGGCACTGTCGGTGTACCTGAGTCTTTATGCTTACAAAAATATGTAGGTTATTATTACCTGTTTTATCATTTAAAGTGGCCTATGAAGTGTTCTGTCATGTTTTCTTATGTTTCTCAAGTAAGTCCCCTTTTATAAATGAAAATAAATGTCTTTTAAAGAGTTTCTAAATTTTTTTCCAGAATTTTATTTTTGACGTTATGGCATTTGGGATTAGGTCTTTCAGGATTACAGCCCAAGCCCCTTAATGGTCTGCTTACATGACATTTGCTACTCTCCCATTAGCCAAACCCAGCCCCCAAACTAGCCCAGATTTAAGCTCAGAGTAGAGAGAGCCTTTACCTCATGATAGGCTGTTTTGCAGCCTACCACAAATTTCAACCCACATTCTGCTGATGCCAAATCCCACTACTCTGTGCCAGGGCTGGATCTGCTTGCCCTGAGATCTTTCTCACCTTCTACCTGCTCTGCTTTGTGTTAGAGGGGCCTTGACATCTGCAGGCTCAGTTTCCCAGGTGCCCATGGAAAGCCATTGAAAGGTAGTGGAAAAAGATTATAAGACAGAAAGAAAGAGAAGTAGGATAGGCCTCACTTTCCCACTCTGCCTTAGGCTGGATCTCCAGTAGCCAGTGCAACTTCTCAGATGCTCAGATCCCCTCTACAAATACCTGGCATTGTTTCCACCTGCACCTCCTCCATGTGTCCCTCCTGCCTAAAGCAATGAGGTCTTCCAGCCATTGCTAATCTCAAGGTTGCTACATCAGTCTTTTACTTCCCAGCTCCTCCTCTAAAACTCACACAACCAACCCTCTGCATTAAATTGCCTCTGTTTTAAATATTTAATGCTTTCCATTTTCCTGGATGAACACTGAGTGCTATACACACTCCCCTGTTCTTTGAGTCTACTAGGTTGGAACCACTATGTAATTTCCTTCCTATGATGCCAAGCACTATAGAAGCAACCATATTCATCCACTCAGAAAACCTTTATGGAAGAACTACTATGCCTAAACACTGGGTGAGATACTGTGGTTGGAAAATTGAATAATACTTTATAAAACAAACCCAAAAGAGACAGGTTGTTATACAAATTAACAAGCCCATAGAAAAATTCTCTAATGAAGATATGAATAGGCTTTAGTGGAAAATCAGCCAAATTGGATAAGTCAGTGCAAAATTCCAGAGTCCGAGGGACTGAATTGATGCCTTGCACCCTTATTATCAATAAAGTAATTTACTTATATTCAGCTACCTCCTTGATACAGTGGGGATAATGGGAACAACTTCATAAGATTGCTGTAAAGATTAAAAGCAATAATACCTATGTTGGAGTTTAGACAGTGCAGGTCTGGCCCATAATAAATGTTTAATAAGTGCTAGGTATTACTTTTATGGAAACGCATGGGAAAGAACATCCATTTGCTCTGAGAATCAAATAAGTTTTCCCAAAAGAGGAGACCTTTCCAAGGACTCTTGAAAGAATAAGAGGTCACCTTGAGAATTAAAGACATTTAAGCAGAAAAACATGGCGCCTTTGCTCAAGAAGTTTTCATGCTCACTCAGATGAACTTAAAATAATTTAATTCAATTAACATTTATCTTCCCCCTGCCAGCCTGATATTCTAAGGTTTAGAAAGTCCCAGGAACCCTGAAAGTGTAGTTAATTTCCTAGAGTGACTACCCCTGCATCTTATTGTCATCTAAATTGGAACAGATTTGGGGTGATTTAAATCGGTGGTTCAAAAATAAAGCAGAAATAGACTGACAAGAATTTTTAAAATAAATTTTCTTAAAATACAACCTGGACTTTTCATCTATTCACCAAAAACATTATTCTGATGCCCTGTCATGTGTCCAGCACCACCGCAGGCACCATGGTTTCAGCAGTGAAGAAGACTAACCATGTCCCTCCCTACATGGAACGTATATTTTAATTGGAAGAAACAAACAAAAATGAGTCATCAAATAAATAAACAATATGAGTACAAATGATGATTAAGTGATGTTATGCAAATAAAACAATAAAATGTGATATAGAATAACTGGGGAGCCACTTTCAGTTGTGATCAAGAAAGTACTCCATGGAAAAAATGGAGTTTGAGCTGATTATCAACCTGATTCAGAAAAGTCTGGAATAGCACCTGAGTGTATGAAAGTTCCAGAAGTTGCCCCAACTGAGCTTGATAAACACTCAGGTTTTAAAATCGCTAGTTTAAATGATAAAATAATGATTTTTATGGTTCAGGTTAGAAGGCTTTGATTTCATACCACTACCTGTACAAGAAAGCCTAAATTTCTCAGCATGGCATTTATGATTGACTCCTCATGATCTGGCTTCAACTCATCTCAATTCCCCTGGGCTGCTCTTCTAACATCCTAAGTTCGAATTAAATAACATGAACTTCACCAGCCAGGGTAGAATGCTCTTCCTACTCCACCTACCCATTACCATCCTCACCATCAACTCCACTGTCACCTGACTTCTAACAGTAATAATATAGTTACACCATACGCCATTCTCCTGCCTCAGCCTCCAAAGTAACTGGGATTACAGGTGCCCGCCACCACGCCTGGCTAATTTTTTTTGTATTTTTTAGTGGAGATGGGGTTTCGCCATGTTAGCCAGGATGGTCTCGATCTCCTGACCTCGTTATCCGCCCGCCTCGGCCTCCCAAAGTGCTGGGATTACAGGCATGAGCCACCGCGCCCCGCCCCCCCCCCCCCCCCCCCCCCACAATTTCATATATTTAAATCATGAAGTATGTATCATTTTGTGTCTGGCTTCATTTGTTCAATATAATGTTTTGTAACTGCTCAATGGGTTCACCTTGCCCACTGCCTAGACAGAACCAATTTATCAAGACAGGGGAATTCCAATAGAGAAAGAGTAATTCACGCAGAGGCAGCTGTGGAGGAGACCAGAGTTTTATTATTACTCAAATCAGTCGCTAAGCATTGGGGGAGCAGAGTTTTTAAGGACAATTTGGTGGGTGGGAGAGAGCCAGTGAGCCAGGAGTGCTGATTGGTCAGGGATTAAATCACAGGGAGTTGAAGCTGTCTTCTTGTGGTGAGTCAGATCCTGGGTGGGGGCCACAAGATCAGATGAGCCAGTTAATCAATCTAGGTGGTGCCAGCTGATCCATTAAGTGCAGGGTCTGCAAAATATTTCAATCACTGATCTTAGGAGCAGTTGAGGGAGGGTCAGAATCTTGTAACCTCCAGCTGCCTGACTCCTGAACCATAATTTCTAATCTTGTGGCGAATATTAGTCCTGCAAAGGCAGTCTAGTCCCTAGACAAGAAGGAGGTCTGCTTTGGGAAAGGGCTGTTATTGTCTTTGTTTTAAATTATAAACTAAATTTCTCCCAAACTAAGTTTAGCCTACACCCAAGGATGAACAAGAAGAGCTTAGAGGTTAGAAGCAAGATGGAGTTGGTTAGGTCAGATCCCTTTCACAGTCTCAGTCATAATTTTGCAAATGTGGTTTCAGTTTAGATATTCATCCACATGGTGGCAAGAATCAGTAATGTTTTTCTTGTTGCCAGTAATACTTCTTTGCATAGATGTACTATAGTTTATTTATTTAGTCACCTGTTGTTGAACATATGGCTGTTCCCAGTTTGGGGCTATTATGAATGAAACTACTATGCCATTCATGTACAAGTCTCAGAATGGACATATTTTTATTTCTCTTGGGTGAATATCTAGTAATGAGATTGGTGAGTTATATGGTGGTTGTATATCTAGCTTTACTGTCAAACTGCTTTTGAAAGTGATTGTAATATATCATATTCCCATCAGCAGTGCATCTAAGTTCTAGTTCCATTTTAAAGTTTTGTTTTCACATATACTAATGTAATCATCATTCTAATTAAAATACAGATCATTTTCATCATCCCAAAAAGTACCTTTGTGCTCCTGCACACGCTCACCAGCATTTGGTGTGGTCAGTCTTTGAATTTTTGTCTTTCCAGGGGTGTGTAGGGGTATCTCATTGTGGTTGAATTGTATTTTCTAATAACTAATAATTGTTAGCATTTTTTCAATGTTTGTTAGTCAGATATCTTCTTTGTAAAGTACCTGTTTAAATATTTTATTTGTCCACTTATTAAGTAATTTGTCTTCTATTGGTGTACAAGAGTTCTTTATAGATTCTAAGAGCAACTTCTTTATCAGATTTATATACATCATACTTTCTCAGAGTTCATGCTCAACAGACTGAATTGTGTTCCTCAAAGTTCAAACGTTAAAGCCCTAACCCCCAATGAAATAGAATTTAGAAATAGGGCCTTTGAGAGATAATTAGGTTTGGATGCACTCAGGAGGTGGAGCCTTCATGATGGGATTAGTGCCCTTATGAGAAGAGGAAGAGACACCAGAGCTGTCTCTCTGCTAAGTGAGGACATAGTAAGAAAGCTGCCATCTGAAAGCCAGAAAGAAAGCTATGATCAGAAACCAACCATACTGTAACTCTGATCAAACTTCCAAACTTCAAAACTGTGAGAAATAAGTTACTTAAGCCACCTCACCAATGGGATTTTGTTATGGCAGCCCAAGCCAACTAATACACCAGAGCTTCCCATTTTATTTCCTGTGTCATCCAAGAACAGAAGGTTTTAATTTTGTTGAATTCCAAAATATCAATTTTTCTTTTCTTATGCATGATGATTGTACTTGACCTAAGTACTCTTTGCCTACTCTAAGTCACAAAGACTTACTTCTGTGTTTTATTCTAGAAGTTTTAACATTTTGGCTTTCATATTTAGGTTTGTCTATTCACGCAATAACAGAGTTTCAGAACATAAGTTGCAAAAATTGATGGAACCGAAGGTAGAAAAAAAGAATTTAATTTTAATGAGATATGTCAATACCCCTCTCTCACTAATTGGTAGAACAAATAAGCAGAAAATCTGTAAGGACACAGAAGATTTGAAAGACACTTTCAACCAACTTGATCTAATTGACATTTGTAGTACAGTCCACACAACAACCTCAGAGTAAACTCTTTTTCATATGTACACAGAACATTTGCTACGATTTATCCACAACAACTTCAGAGTAAACTCTTTTTCAAATGTACGCAGAACATTTGCTAGGATTTATCATATTCTCGGTCATTTAAAAAATTTAACGAATTTTAAGCTAAGTTATCTGGCCACAGTGGAATTTTATTAGAACCCAATAGTATAAACAGCTCTAGAAAACACAAAAATATTTTAATTGTAAATACAAATTTCTAATAACACACAGGTCAAAAAAGAAATCAAAAGAAAAGTTAGAAAGTGTTTTGAATTGAAATAAATGAAAATGAAAACACAACATGTAAAAATTTGTGGGATACCTTTAAAGCAGTACTTAGTGGGACACTTATGGCACTAAATGCTACATTAAAAAGAAGGAATTTCTCAAATATATAAACTTTAATTATTCATTAAGAGGTTAGAAAAAGAAGAGCAAATTAAACCTGAATTAAGTAGAAAGGAAGAATAACAAAAATTGGAGTGGAAATCAATGATACAGGAATAAAATAGAGACAATCAATTACACCAAAATCTTGTTCTTTGAGAAAATTAAAATAATTGATAATATTCTAGCCTGACTAATATCAACTTACAATATCAGGAATGAGAGAAGTGAAATTACTACAGATTCTACAGATCTTAAAAAATAAGAAAGGAATTTTGTGAATAAATTCAAATTCGATCAGTACTATTCAGCAATACAAGGGAATGAACTATTGATACATGCTACAACACAGACTACTCACAAAATAATTATGATGTATGAAAGAAGACAGAAGAACATACCCTTATATAACATCATTCCATTTTTATTAAGTTTTGGGAAATGCAAACAGTGATCTACAATAACAAAAGTAGATCAGTGGTTGCCTGAGGATGAGACAGGGGTTGGGTAGAAGGAAAAGAGAAATTACAAAGAGGCACAAAGAAACCGTTGGAAAGAACAGAGATGGTCATTATCTTGATTATAGTAATGATTTTGTACATGCACACATATGTCAAAACATCAAATTTTACACACAAAATATGCACAGTTCACTATAAATCAATTCTACTTCAATAAGGTTGTTTATAAAATAAATAAATGAATGAAGTCTGTTTCCTGACTCAACCTTGACTGTTACAACAGAAACAAAGGGAAGGAGGGTAGGAAGGGAAGGGAAGGGAAGGGAAGGAGGGAGGGAAAAAACATAGCAAACATATGAAATCAACCTAAGTATCCCTCAAAGCATGACTGAATAAAGCAAATGGGTGTTTATAGACAATGGAAAACTATTTAGCCATAAAAAAGAATAAAATCATGTGTTTTGCAGCAACATGGATAAAAGTGGAGGCCATTATCTTAAGTGAAACAACTCAGAAACAGAAAGTCAAATACCACATATTCTCACTTATATGCAGGAACTAAATAACGTGTACACATGGGCATAGAGTGTGAAATGATGGACATTGGAGACTCAGAGGGTAAGGAGGTGGAAGGGAGGAGGGTCATGAGAAATTTTAATAGATACAAGGTCCATTGTTCAGGTGATGAATACACCAAAAGCCAGGACTTCACCACTATACGATATATGTAGGTACCAGAATTACACTTGTACTGCCTTAAATTTATACAAATTTAAAAAGAAAAAGGAAAAAAACATGTGCCTGGAGTTAAATGGAAAGGAAAAGGAAATGAACAGAATGAAGCAAAATGGAAAAGTTGCATTTATTTCAAAGATCCCCCACGAAAGGACATCCTATTCAATATATGGTGCTGAAAAAATTAAATAGCCATATGCCAAAGAATGCAACTGGGCTCCTATCTGTCATCATATACAAAAAATAACTCAAGATGGGTGAAGTACTTAAATGTAATACCTGAAACTATAAAAAATCCCAGAAGAAAACCTAGAAAAATTCTTCACAACTTTGGCCTAGCAAAAGAATTTATGACAGAGGCCTCAAAATCAAATGCAACAAAAACAAAAATAGACAAATGGGACTTAATTAAACTAAAAAGCTTCTGTACAGCAAAAGAAATAATCAAAAGAGTAAACCAATAACCTACAGAATGAGAAAAAATATTTGCAAAATATGCATCTGACAAAGAATATCCAGAATACGAAGAACTTAAATAACTCAAGAAAAAACAATGTCATTAAAAAGTGGGCAAAGGATGTGAACAGACATATTTCAAAAGAAGATACACAAGCAGCCAACAAACATATGAAAAAATACTCAACATCACTAATCAGAGAAATACAAATTAAAACCACAATGAGATAGCATCTCACACCAATCAGAAGGCTATTATTAAAAAGTCAAACAACAGATGTAGACAAGAACACAGAGAAAAGGGAATGCTTATAAACTGTTGATAAGAATGTAAATTAGTGCAAACTGTGGAAATTAGATTTCTCAAATAACTAAAAATAGAACTATAATTTGACCTAGCAACCCCACCACTGGGTATCCACCCAAAGGAAAAGAAGTCATTATATTAAAGAGATACCTGCACTCATATGTTTATCGCAGCACTATCCACAATAGCAAAGTCATGGAATCAATCTAAGTGTCTATCAACAGATGATTGGGTAAAGAAAATGTGGTACATATATACCATGGAATATTATGCAGCCATAAAAAAGAATAAGATTATGTCTTTTGCAGCAACATGGATGGAGCTGGAGGCCATTATCCTAAATGACTCCTGGCCCCAAGTGAGGTGTTGAAAGATCACTTACGGCCAGAAGTTCAAGACCAGCCTACACAACATAGCAAGACTCTGTCTCTAACAAAATTAATTAATTAATTAAAATAAAAAATCAAATACTGCTTGTTCTCACTTGTAAGTGGGAGCTTAACAATGGGTATACATGAATATACAGAGGGAAATAATAGACACTGGGGACTCCAAAATGGGAGGTGAGTATTGAAAACTACCTACTGAGTACAATATTTACTGTTTGGATGATGTGTACACTGGAAGCACAAACCCCACCACTACACAATATATCAAACATGCACATGTACCCCCTGAATCTATAAAAAAAATTTAAAGACCCCCTAACCAAAGCCTTACCAAATAAACCAGAAAATTATTAGGGACCTTATCATTGCAGTATATGAGGAGAAAACACCTTCAGGATGCTTTAGTATTTGGTGAAACAGGATTCACAACTACTATATAGTAATATGTTTTGCTAAATTTTTCCTCAGACTTTTTGTTCAAGGGAAGTACTTCTGAAGGAAGAAAAATACTTTCTGTAATTTTTCCCTGTGTATTTTATAAGCATGGTGATGTCTTTATTTTCCCATTTTAAGTAGTTAATTGACAGGTTCAGTTGAAGGAGGGGGCAGTTCACTGACTGGCTAGTGAGCTCAGTATCACAAGATCTTAAAATCCAATCTGGAAGATTTCTACAGCATGTTTTATCCCTCATAAGATGGGAGTAGCTGGTGTATCAAGGTTTACCCCTTAGCTCCACTAAGGAGTTTTAGTACTAGAGAAAATCACTCATGCAATATATATGTGTCCCCTTCTGGGAAACTAAGGGAGGCTGCTAATTGACCATAATATCCAGGCTTCCCTTCTATCTTTTAATATTGCATCCCCACAAAACAGTTTTGCATGGCATGTTGTCCACTAATTGTCTAATCCATTTTCCAATACTCCCTTGCAGCTTAATATGGCCATGTGGCTAGGTTCTCACTAGTGGAATGTAAACAGCAGTTTTGCATGAAGCTTTTCTATCACTTCATTAAATGGGCATCACTTTTCCTCTACTTTTCCATTTTCCTCTTCCTATACACTAGAACATAAATGTGGTCATAGAATACCACTGTCAAAAATGCAGACAACACCCTAGTCAATAGCAGGACAACATGATCAAAGGACCCAGACTGGATATCCGGCTGACCCTCATGAGGCAGAGTGATCTTACTGTCTTGGACTACTGCCTCCCTTTGAACCATTATGTAAGAGAAATAAACCTCTCTTCCGTGAGCCTCTGTAGTGTGGAGTCTCCTTATTATAGTACCTTGGTCTCTTCTCAAATAATTGGGAACTTTACCCTTACCTAACTGAATTTGGTATTTTTCTTTGAACAAACCAGATATGGGATGAGTTATTAATAAAAGTCATGGGAATGTGAAAATACTAAAGCTGAAAAGCCTTTTTGGGCCAGACGTGGTGGCTCACACCTGTAATTCCAACACTTTGGGAGGTCAAGGCAGGTGGATCACCTGAGGTCAGTAGTTCGATACCAGTTTGTAGTGACACGGGGAAACCCTGTCACTACTAAAAATACAAAAATTGGCTGGGCGTGGTCGCGTGTGCCTGTAATCCCAGCTACTTGGAGGAGGCTGAAGTGGGGGAATTGCTTGAACTTGGGAGGTGGTGGTTGCAGTGAGCTGAGATCATGCCACTGCACTCCAGCCTGGGTGACAGAGCAAAACTCCATCTCAAAAAGGGGAAAAAAAAAAAAAAAAAAAAAGCCTTTTTGATGGAAGGAAATAATTCCATTTGGAGGCAAAACAAAATGAAAGAAAAAGAAGAGATTTAAGGATGATAGAGGCAGAGGACTTGGCTGAAGAAGGAGAAATGGGAGAAAAGAGTGTCTTCCCAGTATTGAGCCCCTGGACATAAATCAAGAGGAGTTTGAAAAATACCCAGCCCGGAGCATTTCACTTTTCTACGATAATTTAAAGCCAATAATGTATTTTTGGCAGTGCCAAGTTCGCCAATCATATGGGCAAATGTGTTGGTGACATGAAATAGTATCTCTATCCATTAAGCAAAGGCTATTTATTGTTCAAATATTACAAATGATGTTGAGTTCCCCAAATTTTAATAAAGTACATTTTCCTCTAATTGTTCAACCATGTAGCAATAATTGAGAATCAGCTAGAATCAGTTACTTATTTAAATTGTTTCTCATTTATCCCTATCTAGCCTTTATGGCATAGTTCAGGAAAGGTGCTATTTCATGACTCTTTGGTCTTTGTAAAATGAAAATAATCACTCCTAGATTGAAATATTGTCATCTAGAACTGAAATATGTGTGATGAGGACACCACTAGGAGACTAACATGCAAATGTGGCATTTCGCAGCCTGCACCCTACCACTGAAATGCAATCCTAAATTCCAACAATTCCATTTCAAGAGAGCTTTGCTGACATAATTCCCCTTCATCCATATCAGCTATTTCTAGCCATAACCCCCATCAGGTAATTATGGTTATGACTGTGCTGTGCAATATCAGCAGCATACAATAAAAGGGATTTTTAAAAATTTATCTCATGGCTACAATGTAGATTGATTTACCCTGGACTCAACTGAGCCACTCAACTGCTCTCACCTGGTCTCATTCACACATCTGAAGGTGGTCAGGGACGCAGCAAATCCTGGCCTGGGTTCAACCGTAGAAACTCTTCTCTGCTCCATCTGCTTGTCATCCTTCTCCTAGTAACAGCAGGCAGCCTTTCGTGTTTTGTGACCATATCAGAGACAAAATAGAGCAAGCCTGCTCATGTCATTTCTGCCAAAATTCCATTGGCAAAAGCAAGTCATGTGACTAAACCAAGTCATGTGACTAAACCCAAAATAAAGGGGCAGAGAAACATACTCTGCCTCTTTAGTGGAATAAACTGAAAAGTTACATGGCAATGGGCGTGGATAAATAGAGAAATGAAAATTCAGGCATTAATGTGTTCTGCCAAAATCCACTCTAGGGGTACACACCTGTATGTGTGCATTTTCACACTGCTCATATATACCCAAGACTAGACAATCTACAGAGAAAAAGAGGTTTAATGGACTCACAGTTCCACATGGCTGGAGAGGCCTCACAATCATAGTGGAAGGCAAAAGGTACGTCTTACATGGCATGAGGCAAGAGAGAATGAGAGCCAAGCGAAAGGGGAAACCCCTTATAAAAACATCAGATCTCGTGAGACTTATTCACTATCACGAGAACAGCACGAGAAAGACCCACCCCCATGATTCAATTACCTCCCACTGTGTCCCTCCCATGATATGTGGGGATTGTGGGAGTTAGAATTCAAGATGAGATTTGGGTGGAGACACAGCCAAACCATATCAACACCCATGCTCATTGGTATGTGTACCCACTTCTATTCTCTTTTGTCTCCTGCTCCTGTCTATAACCTCTCCTTAAGATGTCCTTCCTGGCCAGGCACAGTGACTCACGCCTGTAATCCCGGGACTTTGGGAGGCCAAGGCAGGTGGATCACATGAGGTCAGGAGTTCGAGACCAGCCTGACCAAAATGACAAAACCCCGTCTCTACTAAAAATACAAAAATTATCTGGGTACAGTGGCTGGCACCTGTAATCCTGGCTACTTGGGAGGCTGAGACAGGAGAATCGCTTGAACCTGGGAGGCAGAGTTTCCAGTGACCCCAGATCATGCCACTGCACTCTAGCCTGGGCAACAGAGCAAGACTCTGTCTCAAAAAAAAAAAAAAAAAAAAAAAAAAAAAAAAAAAAAAAAAAA